>NC_087251.1:15260000-15370000 GCF_037042905.1 Lytechinus pictus
GTGATTGTAAACAAACCTTCACAAACACACATTGCTTGCTTGGCTGAGAGAGTAGATGCACGTGTTGCACAGCTCTCAATCAGCATTTTGGATGGTTTGTTTACAATCACATACGAGCTGTGCATGTTGGGGATGATCTTTTACATCTAATTTTAATTTACCTCAACTTTTTGCTTCAAAAAAGGTTTTATCGTAATTTAAAAATAGTACGAGGTGTTACTATATTTTTATATAGATAAATAATTCCCAGAGTTTCGTAATTTTGTCAAAATAATGAGGTAGAAATTATATCTAACAGAACGAGTGACAATTTATCTCAGCCACGTGAACCCGGCACGTGAAGTTTATCGTCGGTAAATATCGTCTGCTGCTATTCGTTGAGTTGATTTGCCTTCAGATTCGGATATATTCACTTGTTTGTAAGTACAGTAATATCATTACTTTCCTTCTTTAGAGCCTTGACAGAGGGAAGAGAGTCTGTATGGATGGTCAGGCTGGAATTTTCATGGATTTATTTTGGCCCGCGGTAGGCCTACGTGCAGCTAGCACTAGCAGCTGCATGAGTTGGTAGCGAAACGGCATGCAAGTTGAATTGTCCGACTCATCATCATAGACGTAATTTCCCTAATTTACCTCCATCCACGTCTCTAAAGCTAGAAAATTCTCTTCATCTTCAAAATCATCAATTTGAAAATCCAAAATCTAGTTAAACTTCTGGGTTTTCTTTCATTTCGTGATCGAAGTATTCAGTGACAGTGTGGAGAAAACGTACCCTCTCAACAGGTTTTGCATGCAAGTGGAGCTTGACGTGGGAGAGCCAATCACGTCTCTCGTACACTTATACACATCATCAAAAAAACCCAATTTCGCGGACGTAATCGAGCGTGTTTGAAGCATATTCAGACAGAGAACTTTAAACTATCAATTAAGTGAGTTTCATCGGTCTCCATGATAGATGATGTACACCATCGTGTTCTTCTTATTTTCCCCTTTAATTTGATATATAATTCTTCATTTTTATGATTTTCAATATATTTCTACTTTAAGGAAAAAGAAGTATAGAACTCCTTTCAGGTATATAACTGATTGCCTGAACCTGGAATAAAGAACACCAAACAATATCAAATTACCAAAACATTACATACAAACAGTTTATTCTCATCATGATTGAGAAAAATATCAAAAGTTTTCAAAACTACCAATTAATTCAAGATTAGCTAATTCACCACAATGATAAAGTAAGTCCATTATGAAATCTTCACCCCACCATGCCCCTTTCCTCCTCCCTAGATGCGGATGCTACTGAACTTCAAGGAAGGTGATGATGGGATGTGTCCTTGCCGGGAGGATCTTCGGTCGGTCCTACAGGAGTTCCATTCCACCTTGGCCAAGCACTGTGGTGTGCATGAGACCCAAGAGGAGAGGAACAACGATGGTGGAGGGGTAATCAGACGGTTCCTCTCATGGTTGTCTGGTAGGAGGAAAGATGCCAGTCCTGTAGGGGCCATCACGCAGGAAAAGTTCTCAAGTGGTAAGATATTATTTCATTTCATAAATTGGTTCAGTCCTGGGAAGCGTTTCATGAAAGTAGTCGGCATTGACATTATTGTCTGCTTGGACGATTTCAGTGATATCCTTTGTTTTTATTGGCTGAGAAGTTCCAATCTCAGACTGTTACTATGGTAAAGGTCAGAGAATGACAATTTGTCAGTGCTGACAAGCTTCATGACATTATGCTCTGGATGTGAACAATAGCACAAACGATGCAAATCATATTACGTGAACAGAGCTTGCCAGTATAACTTGAGTCCCTGTGAGCCTGGGTAATTGAAACATGTTAAATACAAACAACAAGATTGAATCATGTCAATTGTAGCATGACTAGAATGAAATCGACAGTGACTTTAACTAATTTGAATATTCCCTTTTTTGTTTTTTTGCATTTAATATGAGATTACTAAAGTATGAGCATTTTAGTCATTTATATGATGACTTTGTATTAAATTATAATCATAATAATAGCGCTTAACACTTACTTGATCAATCTACAGTAATGCAGCATTATTACCCTGGCTTTAGCAAAGCAGCTGTTATATGGGCTGCGTTTCAAGGAAAAATACCTGCCAGGTACCCATTTACCTCACCTGGGTTGAGTGCAGCACATTGTGGATCAATTTCTTGCTGAAGGAAACTACACCATGGCTGGGATTTGAACCCATGACCCTCAGTTTCAAAGTCCGGAGACTAATCCACTGGGCCACGATGCTCCTCATCTGTAGAGTCATAGAGACATCCGCAAGAAGAATATTGTTTTATTTCCCTACATATTATATCATATTTTCTTGCATGTATTTGAAGGAAAATGATTTCCAAACATTTATGCACTCTGTATACGTATTTTCAGCTGGGAAGTTGATGTAGATTCAATCAATAGCAATTGAACTCCCCATGAAATGAAATAAAAAGGAGAGAATTCCTTTTCCATACATTTGTTCTCTCTTTCTATTTGATCACATCTAGGGCCCATAGAAGAGAGTTGCATAATTTTGATTCTGATTGGTTGAAAATCAAGTTACGATTCAATTTTGAAGTTGCATTTGATTGTTATTCTTTGTGCACCAGGTTCCTGGAATATAGATAAAGATTCATGTAGTTTTATGCAGTGTTATTCTGCTACATGTACATGTATGATGCATGACCTTTACAGAAGGAAAAAAAAACTATCCCTTTCATCATCTCTTTTTCTCTTGTCTTGTCTTGTCTTAGACTCCCTTTCCCATCTAATCTCCAACACAATGATCAAATGGGCTGAAGAGAAGCATATTGAGGACCCTACCTTGGTGAGAGAGATGTTCAATCTATTACATCGTCAGTATGATGGAGTAGGAGAGGTAAGAATATTCACTTCTTTCATGAGATCGATTATGATATATTGTTGGGACACTTTTTTTCACATTGCCAAGGAATTCTTGGACAAACTTACTATTCCCTGGTACACTTTAGTAGGAGGTGGATTGACACTAATGTGCTCTGGAATATGATTTTCTAAAGTAATTTTAAGTCTACCTAAAAAAAAAATCAAAGTGTTTGAAAAAAAAATCTATTTAAAGCTAACGTAATTGTGTTATTAAACTATTGGGTATCAGAAAGTAAAAGTAGATTTTATTTCATATAATAGTCTAACTTCAATTTCAAGTTCAGTTAAAATTCCAAATCATCTTTCAGTTACCTTTATGTTTCATGAATTGAAACAAATATTAAATTCATGCATTGTAACAACGACTGAATAAGATATCAATGTCAGTATTTCTTGATGTTGTTGACTTGATTGTTTGCAAAAGCTGTCATTGATAAAGTGATATTTCCAGTCACTCAGAGCTCAGCTAGTATAATTGTTACTAATTGTATCTCCTTACAGCTTTGCCGTGCCTTGCAGAAATCTTACGTCGTAAGCAGCAATCAGTGTGATGACATCGTTCACCTCTTGACCTCGCTAGGTCAGATCAGGTCATTGCTGACCGTTCAGATGGGATCAGTAGAAGAGGAAGCACTCATTAAACATCTCTGGTAAGTTAAATGAAGGACTTGGTCTGTCTTATTGAAGTTTTGCGTGATGAAGTACATTATTTTGAAAGCAATCTGAACAAAGTGTATCTTATTAATACAAACATACATGGAGCCTCAGCCCAAAGATCTGTAAATTCTAGAAATTGTTGTATTTCAAATCAAGACTTCATAGCTTGCTTAACTATTGGTCATGTCTTTGTGGTGGGGATAAAATATTTAGATAAGTCTAATGTAAAAAAATATTTGAAGACATACTAAAATTATTAATTGTATCTTTATTGCAACACTTCTTTCATTTATTTTTTTATTTGAAGACTTTCTCAAGTGTGTTTGAGTCAGTAGGTAAACTTGAATTTGGTGCAGTACAATTTCTTTCATAATTGTATCCACATCATTTCAAGATGATTTTTCATGATGTTATCATATAGGGAGTTGACGGACAACAAGGTATTCTACCAGCATCCAGACCTTATGAGGGCTTTGTGTGTCCACGAGACTGTCATGAATGTGATGGTCAATGTTCTTGAGAAGCATCAGACGTCCATCCAACTTACCAGTGATCAGGAGGCCGAGTCCGCTGCCCAGAGCCAGGGAGGGGCTGCAGCAAGCACAGCAGCCACACCCAAATCACAGGTAAGGAATGAAATGTGTAGATCAGAGCTGGTTGCTCATCAAGGTGGGGTGTCTTTAAGCCCTGTAATGATACAATCAATCTTAAAGTCATCACGCTTAGTTCCGTTGAGGCCATCGTATTAATGTTACGATTGATGATAAGTGTATCTTTTGTGTGTTACAGGGATTTTCAATGGTGCTTTGCTGGAAAGACAAATATTATTCAGTGGTCCTGTGGCCCCACGTGTCAAACTCTTTAATGTGGATGGTCTATGGGTATGGAAGGGGTGTGTGAATCATAGACTCTCTTTGGATGTTTAAGTTGGCTATTACTTTATCATGCATTTCATATCTCTGCATTGAACGGTGTTCCTTACGAAATTATTCATGTTTATTTGAGCATGCTAGTAGAGCAGAATTATTTCCTTAAGATAAGCAAAATTTAAAAGAATAATTAAGTCTTCCATCATATTTTTTAATTTTGTTTTTCAGGTTGAAACTAAACAAACTATTAAAAAATATATCTGAATACCTAAAATGTACTCATGGCATCTGGATGTAAGTCTGTGTATGTACTAGGGTTTTTGGAATATCAGCTTGTCTGATTATAAAATTAATTGTATTTATACAATGTAGTTCTTTTCTTGGTCTCAGATTTGTTTTAAAGCTCTTATTTGGGTTAATAAAATTTAACAATATGTTTGTTTTGGGGTCTCCAGTAATTTCATTCTGCTTCGGTTGCATTGAATAAACAACAAGTTTTGAAATAATATCCTCAAAAGTCAAACCCATCTATTGCTGATATTCCCCTCCCCCTCCCCCAAATGAAACCCCCTTCCCTGACAGGAATCTGATTTCAACCGTGAGCTAATCACCGCCTGCTCGCGCTTCCTCAGCTACTTTTGCCGTGTCAGCCGTCGAAACCAGATGGCCAGTTTCGATCACATCACTTACTTTTTAGAGCAGAGCGACATTGGACTTTGTAAGTGCTTGCAAAGATCGGAATGACAATGGAAATTTACCATAAACAAACTCAAATTGCCTTGCAAGAGTTCACCGCTAACAAGAAATGGACTGTTCCGATCAGTTGTCTTGCCTGCAGACTGTGAGGGCGTCCTAATTTTATATTTTGTGGTTGTTTTTTTTTTCACCCCTCACACTTGATGCATGCCTGGGTTGAATTCATATCAAAACTCACTGCATCATATTAATTGAACACACTAATCATAGAAAATAGATTGCATTGGTAACTCAGATTTTTTGTTTATGTATAGTTATGTAGCCATTTGTAACAATAACATTTACACATTAATACCATAAGTAGTGGATAGGAATCTTAAAATTCTTAGATATTATTCTTTGTATTAATATAAATTGAAAGTATCAAATCGGTAAATTTTTAACAATAAAACTTTGCCTGAACATCTTCATATTACATTATACACTTATTCATTTGTCATTTTCTAAATTGTTACCAAATTACCTTTGACACATAGTAATCAATTCTTGTAATTTAAACCATTGCACAATATACACGCTGGAGTATTTTTTTAAGGATTTGTATTCAGTTAGGTCATGACAAATTATCTTGATGATTTGTTATAATAAATGTAAAATTTTATTCTGACCATTTATTAATTAGTTTAATAGGGCTAATGAGTCAATTCTGAATTTTTCTTTCAAATCAAGTATCCGTACATCCATATTCTTTTCATTTATTTTCATTTGTTTGACAGGTACTCTATTTGATACATGTATATGAATTTCAATACTATAATCTTCCTTTGAAATTGATTTGATTATGCACAATAATGATAATTCAAAGATGGTGTAAAGTTTTGAGGAAGTGTCAATCCTCATTCAAATATGATGCAGCAGAGCTCAGCAATGTTTTTTGTACTGTTCAGATAAGGTAAGACAAGTCACACCAATTATTAATGCACTGTATATGCTTCAAGTCTTTAAGAAATAGTCCAAAATTGCACAAGAAAAGCCATGACATTATAATGGTTCTTCTTGGTATCATGACCTAAAAATTATTTCATTATTTCACCATCAGTCATGTTGAAGGATGTCGGTGTTTTTACTCATGAGTATGCAACTTTGGACATATTTCACAATTCAATAGCGCTTAACTTCAGAAGAATTTGATCGATCCCTAGTTGCTTGTTACATTGGAACAAAATAAATGACTCCTTTCCAACATATTTTTAAGGCTTCAGTGACTTTGTACACAGAAACTTTGCTTAGCTCTTTTGTGACATGTTTGAATGAGCCTATACACAGGCCAAACTTCCTATTCCGACTTACATTGGTTTGATACAGGTATATGGGTTGATGATATTTTGGGTTGTCAGCATGCTTAGTTTTTTATTGACATAGTTAATAGAATAAATGGAGAGAATGAACATTGCTGTGGTTTATGTTTATATAGAGTGATCTACATATGAAGCATGTTAGGATGAGAGTGTTAATGTGTTAATCCATTTTGTCATTCAACTATGCACAAATTTCATGAATATGAGTATCAAATTAAAGTAATTGTTAACAATTCTAATCCTCCTTAAAAAAGTACATCTTCAAAATTTATATAAACAAGTCTCCATTAGGTGCTCTTTAACGTTATAATATGAAAAGAGATACATTTTACGAGCTTCTTTTTAAGACTTGTATTCTCAAATGGATACAATGATAGGAAAGATAAAGAGAAATAGCCGATTATCATATTCACTGAATGTATGTATTTGTCGGGTTTGGTTTTCCTCTTATCACCATCTAATATTGCAGGCATTCACCTTTGCAATGTTTGATCAATTTCACATCCTACAAACCATGCATTTTCACCAAGTAAAGGTGAAAGCAAGCTCATGGGGAGTGTTTCATCAACCTTTTTGGCTGACAAGTCAGATCTGACAACATTCCTGATTTTGATTGGCTGAGAAGCACTGTTACAATGGTAACTGTCGGATATAACAGGACTAGTCAGACAAGTGTTTGACAAGTCCTTTTAAGAAATGTTCCCCTGATCACATTGCAGCATTACAAAGGTGAATGCACTGTGACCTATGGTGACCTTTAACCTCACACCTCCTACCCTTCTACCCATGTTTTTTTTTATTAACCCTTTGAAGCAGATGTGCGTTTACAGGTTCCTGGCCCGCCAGGCCCGGATGTGCCGTTCCGAGGACAGGTTTGCCCGTGAGCTCATCGCCAGCTGCTGCCGATTCCTCTGCTACTTCTGCCGCACCAGCCGGCAGAATCAGAGGGCGCTGTTTGATAAACTCCTCTACCTCCTTGATCACGGCTTCATAGGGCTGTGTGAGTAGACAAATGATTCTCATCATTGTCTTGAAGGTTCTGATGATGCCGACTCTCTTCTGTATTTAAGTCAATAAGCAGTGTATTCTCTGGCAACAATTGCCCTTTGGATAATGGGTCCCCAATATATGAAAATTTCTCAATATGGCAGATTCTTCAATGATGAAAGTCACTTAAAAATATATGATCGGCATAATGCTGATCATAAAAATAGACAGTCAATACTATGAACCTTTGCAAGCAAGTGTATATTATTTGCTATGTCCATTACACAACTTGCTGAACTATAGTTGAGTTTCCATTTGATATTTCAAACATTGTCATTAATTTGTGTGTAAAGAAATAGTATGAAGCCTGTGAAAATTCAACTTGATTCTTGTAAATAATGTTGAAGATAAATATAATAGTGATAATTATGATGAAAGGATCATTCTTGTTCAGCACATCACAAAATTAAAATTGTTGAATCATGCACAAATTGAATTCAACCCTTACATGTACTTGGCATGGTGTGCAGATGTATTTTTCCCAAAATGAAATAATGCTTGTTAATTTTACCAATGGTTTTTTTTTCACCATGGGAAGGAGAGCTCTATGTTTCATGTAACTTTTATTTTTTGGAGAGAGCAATTGTTGCCAGAGCATACTTTTGCTCAGTATATGAATCTAAATGTATGTCTGCATATTGAAGGTGCATTAAAGCTGCATTAATAGTGCATTCAATTTTTACCAATAACAGGTCAGAACAATTTCAAATGGAGTAAGTGCATCATCATATTATGAAACCAAAGTATGATTTGAACCTAAGAATGAAAAACCAACATGGAAAGGAATACCGAATGTATATTACAGCATTATTTCTCTTTGATAATCATATCATATTTTTAATTTGAATAACTTATCAATTTCGTTCCATGTCTTGGTGAATTGTTGCATTTGCTTTTAGTTTTTGTTTTGCACTTTAATTTGGAATGGATTTTATTGTTTGCTGAATTATACATGTAGAGCATGATTTTTAGCACAATTCTAGAGCATGGTTTGCATTTACTCAATTATTTCATTGATTGTATTTAAATGTCTCTAATGTACTAATGAATTGATCTTAACAAGTGATACAGTAGACCTCTTTCAATTTTGAAAGGGCAATGTCCAAAATAAAATCTTTTTAAATGTTTATAAGATATCACACAAAACTGTGATTTAATCTTTTAGTGTAGTAATGGATTAATTCAGACCATGTTCGTAATTGAATCTGTTTAATGCATATGAATAGTGTGTCTATCAAATGTAACTATGAAATGACAAATTTTATCTATGTATGCAGTACAGCTTGAAAAAAAAACCAACCATTTTCAGCCCATTAAAAACCAATATTGAAGATCTTTTCAAATGCATATAAAATACACATTATGTTGTTTATTTGATTGATGAATGTGAAATCCAAAGCACAAACAATGAAAGCAACTATTTAACAATTCTAAGAACAATATCATTGAATTTCCCAAGAATAAAATACAATGTTAGGTTTGTTGAGAGGTGTGTTTTCTGTAAATTTCATTCATAATGATGTAGGAAGTTAAGACAAATTTTTAGTGCCAGCTTACTTTTTTTTATTTGATCCTAATTTAAATCAATGAACCTATAGCTTACCCATCATTACGAGGTTCCTGCCCCTTGGATGTAGCTGCTGCCTCCCTGATGGACAACAATGAACTAGCCCTCGCACTCAGGGAACAGCACCTGGAGAAAGTCATCACCTTCTTGTCTAGGTGCGGGGTGCAGGACAACGCCCGTCTGAGGGCCATGGGGAAACCCCTCACTGGATGGGACCCTCTAGATGGAGAGCGGTATCTGGATTTCATGAGGCATGCTGTGTGGGTCAATGGTAAGAGAGGATGGAGTCGTCAAATGAAGAGGCGGAAGTGGAGAGGTGGGATAGGTTAATCCATCGATTACTAAAATTTCTTGATATACAACCTTTTCTGCTTTCAACCTGTTAAAACTATTAAAGAAAATTTAATATGAAATTGAAATGAGTCAAAATTGGAGATTCTATATTTTTATTTTATTATATTTTAATTATTAATGTTTGAAAAAATGTTCAATATATATATATATATATAAATATAAATAGTAAAAGGTTAGAGAAAATGGAAATAGGTGTAATTTCCATTTTATGATTCCTATGACAGGAGAGACTGTTGAAGAGAATGCTAACCTGATAGTGAGACTGCTGATCAGACATCCTGAGTGCCTTGGCCCAGCCTTGAGAGGGGAAGGAAAGGGCCTCCTAGCAGCCATGGAGGAGGCTATTGATCTCTCAGAGACAGCAGAGGAAGGGTATCTCATCTCTGCCCCTACCATGGCAATCAGTGAAGAGGATGGAGAGAGTAGACCCATTGATGGGTGAGTAGGGGCATTGGTGATTTAAATGATTGCAGGAGTCAAGAAGTAGGATATTGAAGACTTATTAATGGATATAAGTTGAGCAACTATACACTGCTAAAGAAAGAAAAAAAAAGAGTTAAATTGATAATCACTTCTGACTTTTTGGTGGCAGCAGTGGGATTAAGGAACGAGGCTCACGTTTAGAGGTTTCTATAACGCATTGAGCCTTGTGTATGTCTCAGCTCAAATGTAATACTTCATGTACTCAATTAATTTCTATGTGTTTCAGTTAATTCTGCAAATGGATGGGTATAATATTTCAGTTGTCATATTCATAGTCTACAGTACATCAGGACCTACAAATATTGATCTTTCTGTGAATTTTCAACCCTGCTGTTTCTATTCCAGTCAAGATGATGAAGGTGATGAGGACGAGGATGATGTGGACACTGGTGGAGCCATCCTGACCTTCTATGCAACCCTGATAGATCTCCTGGGCCGTTGCGCCCCTGATGAGAACCGCCTCTCACAGGGCAGAACTGAACCCCAGAGGATCAGGGCCATCCTGCAGAGTCTGGTCCCTCTGGATGATCTGGTTGGGGTGCTCAACCTCAAGTTTGTCCTGCCTTCTCCTCAGAAGATTTATGAGAAGAAAGATGGTAAGAACAGAGTGACTTCTAGATAGCTGAGAATGGGTCAAGTCATTTACAACTGAATTCTCTAGATCTCCTAGGCTTTGTGTAAAGGACTTCCTGTTCTTATATACACAGGTTTGATTGTAAATTGAAATATTGAGAACATAGTGCAAATTGATTGGGTGAAGGTTGCCATGTGTGATTCAATAACCGTTTTTTGTTGAAAGTGTATCATGTGATGATAATCAGTGATCCTCCCATTTTGTTCATAAATTGTCTGTATACCAGTACCAGTGTAAAGTACTGGTCTCAACGTGAGAACACATGTAGGTCTAACTAGATAAGACACAATTCTTTGAATGGGTCCTCCATTGTGTACAAACAATATAGCTCTTGAAATGGTATTGTATCTAACCTGGTTGGATCCACAGCTGCATTATGGTATACTGTACATTGGTAATAGTGGATAGCATTTAACACTCATGAATGGATGGCATCATAGAGAATCTGTGATCCACTGACTCGTTTCCCATTCTTCCCCTCAGATGGAGCTGGTAAACCATTGGGTGCTGATCTGAAGGGTCTTACCCCAGTCCACAAGGAAGCCATGCTACTGTTTCTGGAGAGGGTGTATGGTATAGGGAATCAGGAGCTCTTCTTTGAGCTCCTTGAGGTGGGATTCCTTCCTGATCTCAGGGCAGCCACAACCATGGACACGGTAAGAAATCTTGTTGAGTGACAATCTCATGAAAAACAAGTTGGGATGATGATGCAATAGATATTTTTGATGAAGGATGCATATGCTTGATGTTCTTTGAAGATTTGCATGGTGGTACAGATCACATAGAGGGTTTAAATGTCACTTGATTATTCATCCAGGAAAGACTCTTCGGTGTAGGAAATTGAAGGCACATACATGTACCTGTAATAAATTAAAGTGTTCTTTCCAGAGACTGGATGACGCTCCTGAAAAGGAATGTAAACTAGAGGAGATGCACAGAGATTGGGATTAGGGAATAAGGTAAGGAAAGTCATTGCTTGTGGGCCACAAATATTTATATAACCATTTTCTCTTGTCACCATCCCACAGCCCACCACCCATGACCATGACATGGCCCTGGCTCTCAATCGCTACATCTGTAATTCGGTGCTACCCCTCCTAACCCGACACAGTGAGATGTTTGAGAGTGCTGACCACTATGCCTCTCTCTTGGATTCTACTCTCCACACCGTCTACAGGCTGGCCAGCTGTCGGTCACTCACTAGGGGACAGAGGGACACAGTGGCTGATTTCTTGGTGGCCCTTACAAGGTTTGGAGACCAACTATTGTAGCCATGGGGTTTTAAATTATTCTGTATGAATATCAAACTCGACAGAGAGAAATCCTCAATTTCTATTTGACAATAAGAGGGGTTCTTTTCCTTGTGATGTGTCTAGATATAAACTTTTCAAATGAATTTTGTTTGAAAACATATGTTTT
Source organism: Lytechinus pictus (assembly GCF_037042905.1). Taxonomy (NCBI): domain Eukaryota; kingdom Metazoa; phylum Echinodermata; class Echinoidea; order Temnopleuroida; family Toxopneustidae; genus Lytechinus; species Lytechinus pictus. The sequence goes on from NC_087251.1 coordinate 15,272,002, forward strand.
CGTAAATCATTTTTGTCTCGCCTGCATAGCAGAGCGAGACTATAGGTGCCGCTTTTCCGACGGCGGCGGCGGCGGCGTCGTCAACATTGAAATCTTAACCAAGGTTAAGTTTTTGAAATGTCATCATAACTTAGAAAGTATATGGACCTAGTTCATGAAACTTGGACATAAGGATAATCAAGTATTACTTAACATCTTGCCTGAGTTTCAGGTCACATGACCAAGGTCAAAGGTCATTTAGGGTCAATGAACTTAGACCATGTTGGGGGAATTAATATCGAAATCTTAACCAAGGTTAAGTTTTTGAAATGTCGTAATAACTTCCAAAGTATATGGACCTAGTTCATGAAAATTGAACATAAGGGTGATAGTGTATCATTGAAGATCCTGCCTAAGTTTCAGGTCACATGACCAAGGTCAAAGGTCACTTAGGGTCTACGAACTGTGACCATGTTGGGGGTATTTGTGGAATCGTCATAATTTTAAAAGTTTATAGATCTAGTTCATAGAAACTTTGGACATAAGAGTAACCATGTATCCCTGAATGTCTTGTGCTTGTTTCAGGTCACATGACCAAAATCAAAGGTCATTTACGGTCAATGAACTTTGGCCGTGTTGGGGGTATTTGTTGAATTGGCATTATAACTTAGAAAGTTTATGGATCTACACATGTAGTTCATGAAACATATACATAAGGGTAATCGAGTTGTTTTGCACATGTCTGAGGTCACATGATCATGGTCAAAGGTCATGTTGGGTAAATGGACATAGTATTTTATTATCGTATGAGTGTTTTCTTTTATGAATAATTATTTAATTGCTGTTTTCAAAGTCAGCACTGCTGGTATATCGAATGGCGTAATGCAGGCGAGACTGCCAGAGGCGTTCCACTTGTTATACTTAACTTTAACTTTTTTTTTAGTTCTTTCCTTTGTCATATATTAAGAAATTAACTATTATATCACTTAACGTTTTTCTTAGTTCTTTCATTTCTTATATAGTAAGCAACTGACTCTTATATCGCTAAGTATTTAAACTATATTCCTTAAAAATGACTGCTTGTTGAGTCTTAATCTATACTTATTTTGTACACTGTAAGTAGGGAGAAACATTTGTTGAATGTAATTGGGGGTCCAGTCCTTATTTATAATGCTGATTAGTAAAATTCATATTCACAATGACACAAAAGAGTGCAAGGTTTTATATCCTCCATCTTTCTCTTTTATGTAATCAACAGGAGTCTGAAGCCTTCCATGATGCAGCGGTTACTGCGGAAGCTAATCAACGATGTGCCTATTCTAGCTGAATACTCTTATGTGGCCTTAAAGGTGAGCTTGACACCAAACATATGCTACCTCTCATCTAGATACCATTTATTGTATGAAATATAAATCATGATTTTTTTTTCATTCATATGTGTTTGGGAAGATGAACTATCCTTCTCTCATCTCTGTAATTTTATTGTTTCACCTTCAAGTACAATAGGTCATATCTGTCATCCATGGGATGCATGCATACTCTTTCTTACTCTTGTGCCAATTAAAAAAAAAATCAGGAGTGGGATAGTTATAATGTCTCTTGCCTGAAAATGTGTCTTTAATACTTTTCTGTGTTTCTTCATGTATATACATGAACTACTGAATTCCGATATTCCATTAATGAATTAAGGATAATGAATACAAACAGTATGAGTCTTATGATTGTAGAAAAATGAAACAATGAAGATAAAAACCTGTCGATATGTTTACCCAACAGATTCTCCAGCTTCACTATGAGCGCTGTGTGACATACTATGGTAGCAGTGGTGGATGGGGTAGCTATGGAGCTGCTAATGACGAAGAGAAGAGACTCACTATGATGCTGTTCACTGGTCTATTTGATGCCCTGGCTGAGAAGGTATGATGGGGGAAACTTTCATGAGAATGATCAGCATTCTGCTTTGATTGTCTTGGAGTTGTTTCTGTATTCTGTTTGGTGCCGTGACATGAGCACCAATTGAGTGGGATGAACAATCCGTGCATTAAGCCAAATTTAAAACCTGACCTCAGAGGTATCTGGACCATAATTTTAACTCTCACATTATTCTGTACCAAATCCCTATCACAATCAATATACCTGCACCTGTCGATCTTCCAAAAATTAGACGAGCAATTTTCAGTAGAGCATATGTTATGGTGCCATTTTTATGTGCTCTTCGTCTTCATAAGGAAATTCAGAACTTTCTTAAACCATCTAAAATATTGCAATACTGTATGTTACAATACTAATGATAGGCAAGTCCAATTCCATCTCTCTACTTCATATCTTAATGTTATGTCATTTAACATAAATCTGTTTGACCTTTGTCTTTCTTTCATTGAAAAATCATCTGTACCTACCTTGTTTTCATTTTTTGTTTCTTCATTTTAATTACATTTCATATCATTGTTTCATTTAATTTATCAATATCACTTGATATTTTTGCAGGAGTATGATGAGGAATTGTTTGATAGAGCTTTACCTTGCCTGACAGCCATAGGAAGTGCCTTGCCTCCAGACTATAGTATGTCATATCATGATGAAAGCTACGTCAGGGAATCTTGCTTTGATGCTGATGGCATATACCAACCAAAACCAGTCGACACAAACAAGTAAGATGAATATAACATTGTCCCTCCTTGATTTTGATATATTTTATTGGATTACAGATGCATTTTGAATTCTCTGTATCTCCCCTCACTCTTTTTCTCTTTCTTTATTTACTTCATTCATTTTTTTTTTCATTTATATCTTACTTTCTGCCTTTATTTTTTGTGTGTGTGTCTTGTACTTAATTATCTTTTCTTTGAAGAGGTTTAATTGCTATCTTGTATTTTATTGCCTTATGCTAATTTTTTTTCCTTTTTACTCTTCACTTGCTTTGTTAGAGTTATTTAATTAGATTAATGAATTCATTAATGCAAATTTCAGTGTACCTTAGTAAATGAATTCATATTTATTTCACATTTACAACGTACATGTGTGAACACGTCACTTTTTATTTTTTCAATTGTTTTTCAGGGTGCTACTGAATGAAAGCTTGTTGTCTTTCAGTGATAGATTTGCTGAGCATCTTCATGATAGCTGGGCTTTAGCAATGGTAGGCCAGGTTCATTGATATACATTTGTGTGCTCTAACATTGTTTTATTTCTTCTCAAAGAATATATGAACTGAGTCATAGCAATTTGCTTAGGATAACTCAAAATTATCAACTCAATTTATTTGTTTAGAGTTGCTCTTTAAATAGTCTGATTCAAAATGTACTAAACTCTAAAAAGTAAACCTAGGAACATATAATTTTCTTCTTTTTTTGTTGCTCTTAAATTGCATACAGACATGATAATATAATATATCATCTGCGGTTTTAAAATTGTTTATTATTATAATTGGATTTAAGTTGCATAATGATGCTCACATGCTCACATGTGTCATGACAATGATTTTCTTATTTTCTTCTGCAGTTTGACAATGGATGGACACATGGCGAAACAGAAAACAGTGCAATGAAAGAATCCTTCCTTCTAAGACCTTATAAGACACTCACAACAAAGGTAGGTTCATCCTCCAGATATTCTTATTGATGCATTAAGTCACTTGATCAGAACTTCCCATCTTCATGGAAAAACCTCTTCCTGCACAATACTAAAGGCTAACCAAGACGTGAAGTACTACTTCAGTACCGTATAAGTGATATGCGTAGCTTTCAAAAATGAATTTAAGATACCCAATTTGGTTTTTCTGGTAATTCTAAAATGTATTTGAGAATGTTGTTCAGTTTATCAGGCAAGGAAAGTCCTTCCCATTCAGGGTTCCCAGCCCATCAGGGAAATCAGGGAAAATTATTTTTACTTTTTTCCAGTCAGGAAAAAATCATGGAATTTGATAAAAAAATACCTCAAATCATGGAAAAATCAGGGAATTTTGATCGGCCCAAAAGTCGAAAGCACGGTAGTCAGTCAGACTCTGTTATATTTTTTTGCATATCAAAACAACATTCATTGAATGCCTGGTTATGGTGGTACTAATTAGTTTTACATTATTATTTTTGTACTGAAAATACATGTAATTCACTGCAACAACAACAGCGAAACTGGGAATGGGTTTAAATACTTATCAGGGAATTTAGAAAATTCATGGGGGAAAATCAGGGAATTTTGTTTTCTTGAAAAGCTGGGAACCCTGCCATTAAAGACATAACCCTTAGAGATACAGGAATTTCCTAAATCTGCTTTTACCCATCAGATTGGCATCAATTATTCAAATTAATAATAATTGCAAAATTTATCCAAAAAGTTGCAATTTTGCATTTCATAAATGGTGATATTTTTTCATTGTATTGCCAATTTACATGGTTAAGACAGTTACTTATGATTATTAATCTAAGTACAGTATTATGGTTCACCGTACCGCTTTGAGAATTGAATAATATTTCAGTGCATTTTCTCTTTCTGAGCTTATATCATGTGTGATAGTCAGGATCAAAATATACTGTAAATGACACTGTACCACTGTGGGCTAACCACCGTTTGCTCTCACCTCAAAGCCTTGATGTATCTTTTTTTTACTGTTTTGTAGGAGAAGGACTCATACAGAGAGCCAGTAAGGGAGTGTATCAAAGCTCTCCTTGCATGGGGCTGGGCTATAGAGCGAAGCAAAGCATCAGAACAGCAATCACAAGCTCATAGACCTAGGAGATTATCAAAAGCAAGTCTGGTAAGTAAAGACTAACTCCTGGACATGCCTCCAACATTTCTTATTGAAAACAGATAAAGATCACTTTACTGGAAAAATAGGAATGAACAGCATACAAAAGTACTCTATCAAACGACTATTTTATTGGAACATCATATTGCAATAAGAGCTCAGAATATTGTCATAATTTTCAAGTGACTTATTACTACATGATAACAAATTTGCATACATTTATATATTTGGTTACCAAATAAAGATCAACGATGTGATTTTTTTTCACAAAACCTGCATTTAAGACCTTCTATTGATATTGTGCATTCTATAAGTTGATATCCACTGCTGATAGTGTATGCATCTGTTTTTACATCCAACTGCTTCTGTTTTCAATTGCCAATGCTCTCAGAGTTCATTATACAATTTACTTTTTAAAACTGCTCAGAAACGTATTTCCTGTTTCATTTACATGTAATTCACCTTTCTTTCCTTCGAACAAAGTTTCTCTCCTTTACCAAATAAAAAGGCTATTTCAACATTCGTATAACCTTCTGATACCATTGAAATATATGTACTATTTATGCAGTATTTAACTGAATGTTTGATGATATGTGAAATAGAAAGTTTTCACTCAATTTTCCTTGATTTTGTTAATGATATACAGGGTGCAATGGAGTCTCCCCATGGTTATAACCCACGACCCATTGATGTCTCAAACATTACACTCACAAGAGAGATGCAGGTAAGTCTCAAGAACAACATTTTCATTCTATTTTATTTTGTATGAAATGACAAGAAAGTTTAGCAGGGAGAAATTGTCTTTTAGTTATATGAGACTCTTATATGTGTTTAGTATGTGTGTTTCCTAAATGACAATGAGACTACTTCCACACTCTCAATTTTTACTTAGTGACTAACATTTCCTTAGGCTTGATGAAGGGTCCAAAAGATCCCATACCCAATTATACTAGTATACTAAAGGCTTAGTATCAAGACATTATAGGGTCCGGCTTTTTATTAATAATCAGAGTCAATTTCAAACCAATGGTCAAGAGCCCTTTGTGACCAAAGCCAGGAGCAGGAATCCTAAAGAATATCTTGTTAATTTTAAAAATTCAATTTTTACGAAGAGAAATCAATGTTGGGATTAGGAAATGAATGTCAAAATACCAGGTATGGTGAAGCCCCTGAAAAAATAATAATCTTTTTAACTCTGCCCGTTTTGATCAACTCAAGTCACATTCTATTCACAATACACACAGAGTGCATTAAGTTTATTGTTCGTACACACATACACAATAGTGATGTGTGCATCGCTTTGTACTGTGTACACACAAAGCTTTTCTTTACAATAAGCCAATCAAAAGCTATTGTGAGCTGCATTAGCATAGTCCACGCAAAATCCCTCTTAAGGTTGCACCTTGAAATTAATGTGGCGCAGGAGAGTTGAGAGTTAAGTTGTCAATGCTATTAAGCTCAATCCTCATGTAGAATTTATTGGTATTGATATGGGCTTTGATCTATTATTGTTTGCTTTTTCTCATTCATTGCAGAACATGGCAGAAAGGCTAGCAGAGAATGCCCATGATGTATGGGCCAAGAAAACCAAGCTAGAAATGGAACTAAGAGGTCAGTTCATTGAAAAAAAATATCTGATGAAATCAACCTAACCCTCAAAGTCTTGTGATAAAAATGTTCAATTTATTCTTAAGCATTTTTTTTTGTAAAGTGAATTTGTTTTATGCCATAGATGAGTTGTGGTAGAATTGTAGGATGGCAATTAGGAGATATTAGATTGAAATCCTCCTACTAGTCAAAGCTGAATATTAACACAAAACTTTGCTGTAATGTATTTCCTTTTGAGGTTTGAGATGAGAGTCAAGTGATCATTTATATGAATATGATACTCTAATCATTAATGAGGAGCTTATGTTCATAAGTGATGTACATTTACATGTAATTCAGGGGAAATTTTCAAGGTCAAGGTCAACAAAAGATGACATACAGTGTAATTAGTGTTTTAAAAAGGTTTCCATTAATCCATTTCTTCATTAATGTAAGATCCAGAGATCACACTGGTAAGGGAATATTCAGAAGTACAAGTATAAGGGAAATGATGTAAATTAACTATTGTTTGGTCCTGCCTCATTTTCTTAGCTTTCAGATCAACATTTTTATCATGATTTTTATGAAAGTTTTTTCTGTGATTGATGAGTTGTAGAAATTAGTAATTTCATGTGAGGGAAAAGAATGGAAAAATATTGCAAACTTAAAAATATTTAGGTGTATGAACCATGAAGATTTACCCTGACCCTTACCCTGACATTTTTCCTCAAACAGGAAGTGGTTGCCACACCCAAATGGTGCCCTTTGACATCTTGACAGACAGTGAGAAGAAGAAAGATAGAGACATGGCACATGCACTGCTCAAGTTCCTTCAAGTGAATGGATACAGGTTGCAGAGGTATGTGTGGGTTTGTACCAGCGATAGTGAGGGTGATGATGATGATGATGGTGGTGGTGGTGGTGGTGGTGGTGATGATGTGGTGATGATGTGGTGATGGTGGTGATGATGGTGATGAGGATGATTATTATACTGCTGTAATTATAAAACTGATGTTGGTAATGATGTTGATAAGGATGATGATGATGTCATTGTTGTAGATGATTATTCTGGTGATGGTAATGATGTTCTGATAATAAAAACATGATGATCCAGAGCTGTGTAGTACGTAAATCATATGATTACCTTTAAAATGTGATTTTTCTAGTCTAGTGGAAGCAACCAGTTTCTTTTTTCAGCATCTTCTTCATCTCGGCAATTATGAGTTTTAATATAAACTTACATACATGTACCCTCTCGTAAAATAAATTCAAATGTATACTGTATGTTGTTTACTTTAAGTTCAATATTTTATTCATGATCATAACAGTGAAGAGGAAGAAGCAAAGAAGAGGTAATATAGATTGATTTTATGAAGGAATCATGGTTGTGTTGTGCATGTTTTCATTTTGTATTTGTACATGGTTTAATAGGGGCTTGAATCATTAACAGCCAAATCAGTTGAACTGTAGACCAATTAAAAAGATGATATCCTCTCTCTTTTAGAATTTATTTCAGCTGTTGGTGAATCCCCTTCCCCTTCCCTGTTTTTGTGCATGTTATAGATATGCCCTTGGTGTCGTGGTTTGGATATGATTTAGTAAAGTATGATTCAATAAGTCATAAATCTGCCAAACGAAGACAAATTTGAGTGTGTTTCTCTGTTAGCGCACTTTTAAAATATTTGAGTTGCCACTTGATGTAGGCCATGTGTTTTGTGCATGTAAGCTGTTGTCCAGGTCATTGACAATTTTATTAGTATTCATGATATCAATATTTCAATGTATTGTATTTTGGAATTTTAATATTCAGTTCCGGAAAAAAATCTATGAGCCAGTTCTGAGGCTTGCTTACATTTACAGATTCACAGATACATGTATTCATTACCTACATGTACATGTATCCATGCCAATTTGATATTGTGCTGTTTGTCAAATGATTCTGTTGCAATTATATGTACATTAGGTCTGGTGGTCAGTTGTGAAATAGGGATAAAACTTGTATTTGGTTGGTTGTTTTGTTTTTTCATTATGAAATAAAGAACCAGATTAGTTGTCATTTCTTTTTTATAATTATAATTTTTCATTATATGAAAATATCAATAAATTTCATGGGGGACAGAAATATCTTAGTGTAACATAGACATCTCCTGGCAGGTTAGGGTACGGGTTAGGGTACATAGAGATTACAGTGTGATGTATAATTCTTGACTGTAGTTGGTGTTAGTTTCTGCATGCATGTTTTACTTCATATTTTGGAGTTGTATAATTAGGTAGATTACTTTCATTTCTAGATTATCTGTAATGATAAAGTCATGGTAGATTATTGAAGACTAGCCAGTTTGTTGTTGATGACTTTCATTGGTCATTGTTTCAAAGATTATTTGTTGATTTGTCTTAAATCGATATTGTAAACAGTGGTTTTCCTGCTTGCATTTTTGCATGAAGGTTTGAATTGATGCTGATTGATTTTTTTGTCAATTTTATTTTAACACTTTTTGAACCGATGACAGAAATGCATTTATCAGCCGAGCAAAGTAAGTATGGTTGGATAACCCATATGAAACATACATGTTCATTTTCAAATGAATAAGGATCAAAATTCTTTTTAATTATGGAGTTGAAACTGCTTTATGAGAAATCACCCTCAATTATTTAAAGTTTGCCGCTCTAGACAAGGCATGTAATTGAGCACTATTATAATCATCTTGCAATGATTATTTCTCATTGTGGATGATTTTCCTTACAGACACAGCCTATCTATGGATCATGATGGCATCATCAGAGGACATAGCACCATAGAGAAAAGATTTGCCTTCAATCTCCTTGACAAACTCCTGCATTATGTGGACAAATCACAGGCAAATCTCAAACCAATGAGGCGCAGTCAAGATGGTGGGTACTGTGATGGTTTGAACAGTTATTGTGATTAGACAATTTATAATATTTTTTTAAAAACTTTCTTTGATCAGCTTTATTCTTTAAATATGCAAAGGTATTTTCATCTTGTTGCTACATTTTGCATTTCAAATTTTATGCAATAGAAGTAAATAGATTTTGATTACAGAAAATATATTTCAAATAATTTTTTTTCCGATTTGTGGAGAAAACAGTGGTTTTGACGTTTACACGGCATTGCCAATTTAAGGATTTTTATGATCATTTTCCTCGCTTTTTGGTATAACACAAGAGGTATTAATGTTATAAATATGTTAATGTTATAAATATGTCCACTCCATGTGTTATTTTGAAGGAAAAAAAAGTTCTGGGATGATGAATTCCAGATCTGGCCATGGTAGATATCTAAGTTGAGAATATGTCTAGAATCCATCTTGTACACAGTTCTAAGTTTACCAATGCAAATGACATGATATCCAATGTTGGTTTCACTTATCCAGCTTTCCGTTCTTCCAAGAAAGAGAGCTCAGGAGATAGAGGGTACAAGTTCTTTGCCAAGGTATTTTTACTCTATATTTTTAATGAATATTTTATTTAATGTATTTACAAGTTAATATATGTGAGAGAAAAAATATTTTTTACTCTTTTTGCTATCAAATAATCTATATTATGAATATGATCATAAATATGAAATAAATTTGCTTGATGGTTAAAATGTAAAGTTACCCATTTGAAACCTTCTCCTATTAATAGAACCACCTCCACCCCCTGCTTCATTTCCTACCATAGCATATTCCTTAATAATTTTCTGCATCCTAACTCAAAAGTAGTATTACTCTTACTCCTTCCTTTTACTTTCATCTCATAAATGTCATTTTTTTAATTATCTGGATATCGCAACCTAGATTTGAGGGTAACAAAATAAAAAAAAATAATCCTAAATCCCAATTGACTGAATTTTATCTCCAGGTTGTTCTTCCTCTGATTGAGAAGTACTTCCAGGCTCATAGCTCTTACTTTGTAGCTGATCCCAATGCTCCTCAGGCAGGCAGGTCAGGTGGATCATCCACTCGGGAGAAAGAACTTGTATCAAGGTAATAAACATATTCAAAAACTTTATGTACTTTGTGGTGCATTCATTATATTTTTTATTGGATAGAATTTTAAAGTCACTGTATTTGTTTGCAGATGATAAATGAAAATGTGTTTTGATTCTGGGGTTTATAAAGCATTTTTAAATAGCACTGATTTATACAATCTAAATGCATTTGAGCCAAAAACATGTTTTTGTTCAAATGAGAGATAAATGCAAAGCTGTTTTTAAATGCATTTTAAACATCAGCTGTTTCCAGTTTCAGAGAATATCTTAGCACTGTGCCAAGTTTACAGCCACAATACAAAAATATATATATATAGACCTTACAAAACAGCACAATGCAACCCTGCAGTGACAAGACAGGTTTACCTGTTGTGTAATGAGGTGATAAACACAGACTTTTGAGAAATACATTGGTAAAGGTCTTTGGAAATGTAGTTTAATAGGTACAGAATCATATTTATAACTGGAAAAGCTGATTACGCAGACTTATACATGCCTATGAGAGGGACCTCCTGTGATATATATTATGTTTGTAGGGGGAGCAGAGGAGGAGGTTGGGTGAGGGGATGTTAAAGACACCATGATACCATCAGAGTATACTCTGTTTTCTTTGTATGATGTGCATTATCATTTGCCACTCTTGACTGAGGAGTGGGTTATTCTGTCTATGTATGAAATGCAACCAGCAGCCAAAACTCATTGCCATAGACAGTGTAATGATTTTGAAAGCCACTTTCTTGACACAAAGTCATCGTGGGAATTTTTACAGAGCAGAGATTTATGATTTTACCAGTATGAATTTAAAACTTTAACAATGTTTATGGATAAGAATTTGATTGTTTAATTATCATCAAGGATCACCCTTTAATAATAAAGTTGTAAGATGATATATTCTTCAGCTATGATATTGTCAAATCATTATAGTAGCTTTGAACAATATGCATGTACAAGTATATCTCTCAATTCATTTATAGTATATTGAAGTTGCATGATTTCATCTATATCTGGATCTGACGTGGATATCTTTGTATTACTTTTATGCCTTGAAAATGTTTCGCTTTGCGTGCTACTTTCTGCATCATGCATTTTGTATAGCTTTTATACAAGTTTATTATAGACTGGATTTTGTATCGTGTGTAGTATATTTGATAAACTCTCAAAACTGTATCCATCCAGTGTGATATTAAAAAAAAAATTAAAGATATATTACCCCATGAATACCCCTATCTTCATTTCATTCATCTACATTAAGATAATTTTTTTTTTAATTTTTTGGATTATGTGATATCTGGGTATATATGTTTTATATTGCCTTAGGTGCATCTTGTGTGGAGAGACAGGTGAAATGGTTTCTGGCCCAAAACTTATGTTGTTGCTTAAAGAACTCCTACTTTAGTCATTTTATTGTTATCATTTCATATAAGGAAATACTGTATTCCTCTTGTATGCCCCCACATTCCCTCTTTCCCTTGGTCCATGTCATTCAATTATCAATCTTTCCTTTATACATATTTTGGCTCAGCTTACTTTGTTATGAAATGCTAGCTTTGTGGTTTTGCTTAAACCAAACTAATATCTCTCTCTTCATTTCTGCCCAACTAACCTTGTTTGCAATCGATCAATCATTGCCTATAGTGAGATGATGTTTATGCCCTATGCATCTCATGTGGAGAAAGCTATGGTAGCCAGGTGAGAATATAGTGCTGCTATGTCGGGTAACTTCTTGTTTGGTGGATGGTTTTGTGTATTTAGAAGTCACCCACAGTGTTGATTATTTGTGCTTGCATGAACAGGTTGTTACAAAATTTTGTCTTTTTCCATTTGTGATTGGTTTCTCTAGCTAATAATAATAATATAGGATTTGTATAGCGCACATATCCACCTTGCTAGGTGCTCAAGGCGCTCCTATATTACCCCGGCTATGCTAGTCTGCCGATTCTGATGCGCACAGCTTTTTGAGGAATTACTTCCTGCCAGTACCCATTTACTTCACCTGGGTCGAGTGCAGCACAGTTGGGATAAATTTCTACAATTTATTTCTCTCAAAATATTATTTAGGAAAGCATTCTCTGCCAAATTGCTATTAAAGAGCCATGATTAGACACAGGTATCATACATGAATGATTTTACCCTTATGATTTTGATTTTATTCTTGCCTGCATAGCATGAGACTATAGGTGCTGCTTTTCCGACGGCGACAGTGACAGCGGTGGTGATGGCGTCATCAACATTTAAATCTTAAGCAAAGTCAAATCTTTGAAATGTTATCATAAGTTTGAAAGGATGTGGACCTATTTCATGAAACTTGGACATAATTGTAATCAAGTATCAACAATCGTCTTGAATGAGTTTCAGGTCACATAATTAAGGTCAAAGGTCATTTGGGGTCAGTGAACTTTCACTATTTATGGATCTAGTTTATGAAACTTGGACATAAGGGTAATCAAGTACCACTGATCATTTTTTTACGAGCTTTAGTTCACATGATCAAGGTCAAAGGTCATTTAGGGTCAATGAACTTAGTATGTTGACATATGAATTGCGTTTTTGTGATTATTTATTTGTCTTCGTTGATTTCAGAGTCAGCGCTGCTGCTGTATTGAATTGCGTAATGCAGGCAAGACTGCCAGAGGCGTTCCACTTGTTTCTTATCTTATTTTTTTACTGTCAGTCAGCAAAATTTTGTAATGTTTTACTGTTAAAATATGAAGAGAAATTCATACATGTATTTCAGTTCTATACAAACTTTTCCCTATAGTTTTTTCTTGTACAATCTTCCAATTTAATTGGTATTCTTGAATTAGTTAAAAATATAACATCTTTCTTTGAGCTTTAATCATGTTGTATGTCTTTTGGTGAAAGTTTGCTAATCTCTACATAAATTACTCTTCATATTGTTATTCTAAGAGGATATATCAGTACATGTAGCTTTGAGTATGTTTTTTTTTTTTTTTAGTTCAAGATCATTGTTTTTAAGGATGGCTAATGTACTGTAGATTAGTGTATTCTGTTGCATTCCTGGTATGAGTTAGGAATAAACTCTTGGCCTTCATGTACATGTATGTACAAATTTATATAATCTTTCTAAATCCTGTAAAGACTATATATTAAGATTTATTCCTTTCAAATATGATATCTTGAAAGGGTGTTCTCTTCAAAATAATGCTTCTTTTGAATGCTATCAAATGAACTTTTAATAAGTCATGAAGCATATATTGGTAAAAATGTATAAAAGCTGTTACCAAACTGGTCTTTGCCAGATCCCTGCAGCACAAATATTTGCAATCAATCTCAAATTTTAAACAACTATTTTGATTGGTTGATAATGGGTTTGTTAAATGATTTTGATTGATCATTGTCATTGTATAATTGATTGTGAAAATTTTGTGTTACTGGGCCTGAGGACAATTCTGTTTTAAACTTATAGTTAATATAGGCATTTTTCACAGAATTATATCAAATCAATAATGTTCCATTCTCATTCATTGTTATCCTTTACTTCATTTTGCATGCCTGTCACTCCATAGTGTAAGCAGGAGTACTGTATACTTGTACACAAATGTATATATATTGCTTTGTTTATCCAATATAATGATTCTTTGTGTTATACTATGTTCTTTAATTATTGCATGCTGTAGTATACATGTAGTTTTCAATCTAGTTCCACATGAGTATTTAGCATTACTCTTCATGTCTAATAATTAATTTTTATCTCTGCATATTATGTTATGTCATATATCCAAGTCTTATTTAGAATATTAGAGGTAAATAGCCTCTCTTTGTAGTCTTGTATATTAGAAAAAAATAAGAATGAAAATGATGGAAAATTGCTCCATAGACATCACTATTGAAACAATTTCTCTGAAAATAACAAAATCTGCTGAAATATGTATGTTTTAAGAATATAATTTTATTTACTTTGTTGTTACTGTAATTTTAATTTTTTTCTCTGAAATATATTACAAAATTATCATATCAATAGTAGTTTTTTTTCTCCAAATGTTATTCAGAAAAGTCTAATGTCAATCTAGATTATTTGCAGTTAGCTAATCTACCTCCTTTGATATATTGTAAAGAAGAAATGTACCTTTTGTTGGACTCTTCTTAAAAAAGTGTCTTCTGAAAAATGTACTGATTGCTACTATATACATTGTACATGTATGTGTTTACTTTCTGAAAATGATATAAGGTTTGTACAGTATTAATGGATGTATAATTTTCAATATTATGTACCAAATGGATCATATTTTAATTGTGTTATTGTATATGTACTTGTAATGAATTTATTGAAAATATAAGATGTGTGAATAATTCTGGGATTTATTAATAGATTTATAGAAAATTTAAGATGATTTGATATACACTGACAATTGACAATATATATCTTTCTTTATTTTCCAGTCTGTTCTGCAAACTTGCACAGCTTATTCGACAGAAGATCAATCTGTTTGGTGAGTGAATGAGATCATTCTGACTTCTTCATTTTTCAATTCTTCAATAATTGACAGTGTTATCAAAATAAAAAGAAGTTTTCTGTGAAAATGAAGAGGTAGTTCCGAGTACGTAGGTGTTAACCATAAGCTATACTCATGCTATACAAATACATGTATGGTCTGTTGTAGTCATCATTGGTCCTTGTATCTATGTGTATCCATTCGGGCTACTACCCTGTCAGTGTAAGGGTTCTTTATATTTCTCCTGCCAGTGTTTTATACATTTGTGTAGTATTTATCCTATTTAATTAATTTGAACCCTAATTATTAGGAATCAAATTTAATGAAACAACTACCTCAAGGTAGCTTTGATACTATTAAGAACATTTTTTTTATGAGATACTTTGTAGCTTGGTCAATGCAATAGGCCTGTGACATAAATGCAGAGAGAAGATTTTTTACAAGATTACTTATGGTCCCTACACATAGATTTATAGCATTCTGCACATCTGAAAAGTCATTCATTCAAAACTAATCACCTTCTTGTTAATGCCTGACTGTTCTTTAGATATTGTTACTATTTGATAAACACTAACTTGAACTTATTGGTTTTTTTTTGCAGGTCGTGACCTGCTCCCCTTCATTCGCTGTATAAGAGTGGTTGCCCAGTCAATAGATGCAAGGTATGTCCGTTTCATGTATATTACAATCCTTCTCATTCTCTCTATATCTCACACACATAGACAGACACACACACCCACACACAATGGTTTGTGTCCTCATAGCATTGACCTAGTCATCTAATCTTAGAGAGACCTTACTTTTACAAAAGGCCAATGCATTTTCCAAAGTCTTCTGAAAACAATGTTTTGTTATGAAATAACAGGAAAGCAAAATCTTAGTATGAAATTGTGAAAAACTGGTTACCTTCTATTTGTTATGAATATTGATTGAGGGAGATAGAGCCCAGCATTCCTTCTAAAAGAGGACTAGATACATGTAGATACAGGGTTTATCTTTACCATGACCTAGGTTAATTTATTAGAGCGCCACTAAACATTTTTCATATAAATGTGCATTCCAGAGAAATTGAATGTTAAACGGTCCCCTTTTTTCTTAATCATACATGCAACCACACACTCAAACTCTCTTCTTTATTTCATGAATGGAAATCCACAATACATGTACCTACTCACACTGTATGTTACATTCACATCCTAAATTTGTCTTATCTGTCTTAAATCTAGCAAGTAATAGTACTTTGCTTTTCTATCACACACTTTACACTCCACAAACACGCTATATCTCTCGTATCCCCTTTTCCAGACAAAATTCAAACTTCATTTTCTGATCACACCGACAAAGTCTACACAGTAAGCACTTGCACACACACAAAATCTACTCTTCTCCCTTCTCTCTCTCTCTTTCTTTCTCTTACTATCTCCTATGTAGGATTGGTTTTCACTGATTGATTGCATTAAAAATTATGTTCAATCAGTTATAAAAATCATCAACTGAGTGAAGTGATCAATTGCTATACTTTGTGTTATGAAGCACTCATATACTTCATTACATTGCTATAATAGAATTCTTACATTTTCATCCAAAGTAGAAAAGACAAATAAAAAAAAAAGAAAAATAGAAAAATAGTATGTGCAGACGTGTTGTAGTGAAAATGTATATTGATAAATAGTTAATGGTTTGATAGCTTGCAAATCAAGTGAACTGAATTGCAGATTTTAGAGAGGAAAAAAAGAGGTAGGAATTCTCTTAAAAAGCAAGCAACAGTATACAATTTTAGGTCAAGTGTGAAGGGGTTATGTTCCTACTACTTACCCTCAGGATACGTGCCCTATATTTCATGTTATCAGTTGATGATTATTAGTCTATGTATACAAACACACACACACAGTCATTTCTTGGATCTTGTAAAGTTATATTGGCATGCACCAATGCCATGTTCAAATTAGTATGCCATAGTAGCTGTAAGACAGACATAAATCAAAGTATTTTATTGGCTTAAAACAAAGTATATCATGATTTTATTAAATTGATGACTAATAACAAGAAACAGGAGATTGGTATATGCCTGTGCTACTAATTAACCAACTTCATTTGTTCTTAGTCCGCAGATCGGCCTTTATATTTCAGAATATATTGCCAAACTGTCAAGAAAATAAAATAAATTATTATTAGGGCAGAAGTAAAACAAAAATTCCAAATATTGTTACATCTAAAACTGTCAACATAATCCATGAGTTTGTGGGTTTTATTGTGCCTTTGATTTTTTTTATAATTTGGTATCCCTCCAATTTTTACAGATACATTTATATTATTGTATTTTTTAAAGTTATATTGCCTTAGAAATGCTGTTCCTATATAACTTTATTTAATAACTAAAGAGTTGTATATAGATGTATGTACATGTATCTGAATTTAGAACTAATACCATAGCAGTTGTGAAAAATGCATTGTACAGTTTCAGTAAAGGCATAATGCTTTAATAATAAAGGATTTTGGATTTGTTCTGCAGTTGATTAATAATACTATGTAATTTTCCACACAGCTCACACATTTTTATTTGTTCATCATAACCCGTTCTTTTTTCCCCCTAGAGTTCTTTGATCTTATAATTTGCTATCCCATGCACAATTTGTTTTTTTTCATCATGCTTATCTCTATCTCTGTCTTATTACAACCATAGGGTGTCTCATTCAGATGGGCGAAGGTACCGAGTGTGATTTTTTTCTTTAACGTGTGGGTTCTTTCTTCACCCCCTTTCCACCCTCCCCATTTAATTCTGCCATTTACGTTGTCAGCCATCTTCCTCATCAGCGTTGAAATGCGGCTTCGTCTTGTTTTGCCCTTTCATGCATCTCATTGATACAAAGGCCCAGTAGCACAAAGCCTAGGGATTAATTGTTGAGTTGATTTGTATGATTGATTGCTGATTATGATCAATGCAATCAATTCTAAAAATCTGCCATGCAATCAATTGCTACGATTTATGTTACAAAGCCCAGTTATGTGTATCATCTTTTCGTAATCATTCTTGTTTTAGTTTGTTTTGCCCTCCCCCATCTTTGCATAATTCCCCCCCCCCCTCGCCATTCCCCTCCCCTCACAGTTCACCTTTAAGATTTGATTTCATTAAAAAAGCACCCATACCACACCCATCTCTCGACCACTTCCATCATTACTTGTATAGTTTTGTGAAAAGAATTATATCAAACAGAAAAACTGGTGCTTTTGAGCACCTTTAAACTATTTTATGAACAAGACACTGTTTTTTTAACAAATGAAATGTAGATTCCTGTTCTGCTAGTTGAGTTTCTTTATCAAAATTCATTTCTCAAAGTGTTATTTGAACAATGACAATAATTTGTAACCCTGATTTGATTTCTTCTGAAGAACTTTGCTTTAATTGTTTCAATGGTTTCCGTGTTTGATTAAATGTGAATTTGAAGGAATATATCGCAGCATCAATATGTGTTTTGCAGCATTGTAATTTACATTATCTTGTCAGTTTGAACAATAATTTTATGTGCTGTAACAATTGCTCATTAAGTCATAATGATAATATCTTCTGTTTCTGTCATTGTTATGAATATATATAACACTGTTCCTTTACAAGTAAAGGTCTATTTCTCTTCTATTTTTATTGATGAGTTACAGAGTTAAACAAGTTATATGGCCTCTTATAATAATAATTTTTTTAAATGTTTTCATGTTTAAAATAAGACAGAAAAAAATGTGTGTGCATGATCTCTTCAGCTTTCATCTTTCACCGTTTGAAATTTTTTTTTCACAATGATTCTTGAATGGATCATTTTCGTCTCACTTGCACCTGATTTTTTTTATATGTTCTTCAAATTTTCTTCAGATGTTGCCATATACAGTATCAATATAGCTGCAAATGTTTAGATAAATTCATTGTACTTTTCTCATGCCAATGTACCTGAAAATATGCATATAAATTCAAGGTAAACTAAATAATGGTACCATTGTAGTTTTTTAAGTTTCATATTAAAAAAAATATTATATAAAACAGATTCTCGTGTAGGTGGTAGATATGCATGATCATATAGATGCTTACTATAATTACTCTTAAACCATTATCTTTACCTCTGAAGCTATTTACAATGTAGTGGTCAGGGACACTTAACTTTAAATCTATTTGTACCATACTCATTATTTGAGTATATATATATATATATACTTCTGGTAATATACCAATATCAACTTCATTTGTCTTATCAATAATGTGATATCAACATTCTTAGTCAAACTTACCATGATTATATAATGTTACGTTTTCATCAAGTACGGGATGTTTGAGTCTTCATATCATTCATAATTTAGAAGATTTTTTTCTTTTTTTCTTTGGGGGGAGGTGAAAAATACTGACTAATCACTAATCAGCGCTATATTCACAGTGAATGTACAATTTCAAAATTTTGAGACATGTAAATGGTTATTGGGTTCTAGGCATTATAACAAATTTTACCTTAAAGGAGCTTAACACAATTTCTTATACAATTTGTTAATGTCCATTTATGAAATACGAACTATGCATGTAACATTATTTTCAAAGAAGAAACACAACCTATCCATCTGTTTAATTTATTAGTTCTGTTGTGAAGCACAGTGCAGACGCCATCAAGAATGGCCTGCTAGTCTTCTTCCGCCATGCTTCTGATGACCTCATTGCTACGGTGGAATCGGTCACCTCAGGAGGGCGCTTTACACATATCAAGTCTGGTCAGGTTCACAAGCACAGCCTGGCCGTCAACTATGTTCCAGGTGTGCTGGTTCCAGTCTTGATCAGCCTCTTCCAGCATCTTGCCAGGCATAACTATGGTGCTGATTTACTTTGTAAGTTAACATTATTGAAAATTATAATGGTGATATTCAAAATAATAATTGTAATGATAACAATAGTTTGTTGTTGATAATGATACAAGTAGTGATTACAGTGTTAATTATAATAATGTATATTTAATAGTTGTATTCAGCTTCTAAATATAGGATAAAATCATGAATCCTGTATAAGATATTCATGTATGAATTTCTAGTCTAATTTTTCATGCTTAGTAATTTTAATGTGCAAATTGTGTGTATATTGTGCATGGTTTAGCAGAACTTGTAGAGTCCTACCAAATAAATGTATAAAAGTTCAGCTCTGTTAGGTAGTTCAGCTCTGTTAAGTAGTTCATCCTGATTTTTTTTTTTTGGGGGGGGAATAAGTTCATTCATTCATTTGTAACAATAAGTATTATGATGATGAAACATGTACATTTTATTCATACATTTACAATCCTTTCAATTTTTATTTCAGTGGATCAAATCCAGGTGTATTGCTATAGAATTCTCAGCTGTCTCTACAGGCTGGGTGCTGATCAGTCTATCTATGTTAAGAAGTAAGTCAAATCAATCAACTTGAATCATAAACCATTACCTACTGGAACCAGGTTGTTCCTGTACAAAGCGTATGGGATTAACAGAATTCAGAAGTCAACTGGTTAAGATAAAGGTTGTCTAAATTTGTATATATTGTAAACAGATGGTAGAAAACATTCTAATGGTTATACATGTATTTGTCTTGTGAGTTTTTATTTCTTTCTTTTTAATCAACTGGAAAATTTAGCTCAAAGGGTTTTAAATTGGCCACATCATAAAATTTCCGTATTCATTGAGCTCTAGAGCTCAAATTTTTATCTCTGATTTTGACGTAACTTCTTTGTCTTGTAATGTAATTAATATTTCATTAACTGTTGGGTATTGGGATCTCTTTATTACTTATTTTAGTTTTATATCTGTTTTGCCATATGTTTGTAATGTTTTGCTCCATCATGTGTAAAAACAGATTAAATTCTCAGTTTCTACTACCATGATTATCAACATCTTCTGCACTTGTGTTTAAATTTTTTATTTAAATGAGTGATTCTGCAATTGTTATCTCTAAAGGATGAAAAAATTTGTCTTTTGTTTTCTGCTTATCTAAAAGAAATAGTACGCATCAAAATAATTCTTTCTGAACCAACTCGTAAAAATACAGCTACCTAATTCTGTAAGTGATGAAATAGCTCAAAAGTATTAACTGTATTAACTTTAATTAACTTTAATACAGATTGCTTACTGCAGCATATCCGAAAAATAGGTTCTTTTACTGTTAGTATTGAGCTATTTAGATCTATTTTAGGATGTGTTTTCTATACCAACTTGATTAATTATCTCTATTTATAGCGAGGAGGCCAAAGATGTTGGAGAGAGGTAAAATCAGGATTGAATGCCATACATCAATAGCCTTCTTGCAGTGACTAACACCCATGATGTATATTATGTTTAATAAATGATACATACGTTTATGTACGAAAACCATGGAAACTGGAGTTTGGTTTTTAAGATGTACGCAGATGATACACAAAAGCTGCAAAATGTTGAAAACTTGAAAATTTTGTCATTCATGGTTTGATAATAGGACATTCTCAAAAAGCTTCTCAGTAATTTGACTTTGTAATTTCTTTATCATTTGCATCTTTTGCAGTCATTCTTTGCAAATTATTTGCATTGCCTGTGGAAAAAATGCATTTACTTTAATTGTGATTCAACTGCACAGTGAATGGAAGATTGTGATTTCCACATAAATCTGCAATTCAACATTTCTTATTCAGAATGCAAAAAAAAAGAAAAAAATAATTTCATGTATACTCAGGAGGGGAGGGAAAAGGGGTAGAAATAACTTTTATGACCATTGTTCATAATTTTAATTTGTTTAGGAAGTTATAAATCTGCTGCCAAATATTTCATCCACTGTATAAAGACACAGTTGGAGTTGTGTAGTTATGGATTACAAAAGCATATAAATAAGGAATATATTTTAGAAGTACATGTATTTCACTATGAATTTGAATGCAGACATTAAGAGGCGACATGAGATAGAAGTTTAAAGTGTTTTCACTTCAGTTGATTTCTTTTCAGCACAATTTTATCATTGCACTTACTAATCCTCATATAAACCAGTTTGACAGTATTTGACATATGGTGCATTGTAATGAGATCCCTATCACATCATTTTGAAATCTTTGTTCCAGATTTCAAATTTTGAAATCTTAGTTCCCGATTTCAAATTTTGAAACTGCATTTAAGAGAGTATGTTACTTTTGAGCTCTAGCTTATAATTTTAGTGGATCTAAAGCAATTCCTGTCAAAGTTTTTTTTTTATTTCATTTAGTTTCCATTCCGTGAAACTTTCATCATGTATGTTTTCAAAGTCAGTTTCAAAGTTGTATTATAGTGTAAATTGTATGCCTGCATTGTTTCATAATTCTGCATCATAGAATATATTACATACTTTCAAAATAAAAAGTACGGTTCATACATTTGATACTGTAATTGGATTATATATATTGGATTGTAACAGTAGAGCATAATTTTTGATGTTTTGTAAAAAAAAAAAATGAAATTTAGAATGATTCATTGAATTTTGAATTGACATTAGAATACATTTGATTAATGATTGCATGTAATGCACATTTATACTTAGAGTATTGAATTGAAAACTGAAAACATATCTCATCAGCCTGCTACATGTAGAATCTACTCTGAATGAAAATCGAATGATATTTACTCTGTGTGAATAAATGAATGGCCATTCATTTGAAAGCCCCTATTTACTCTTCGCCTCAGTAACACTCAATTTATTATTGTAGAATTATCCCTGTGATCAATTACTATGCTTTTTGTAAAAGAGCCCTGGACAAAATAAGATAAATTCTATGACTTGCGGCAGCATCAATAGCTGTGTAAAATCTGGACTTTATTTAAATCATACATGTACAATCTGAACTTTCATTCATATCCTATCTCTTTTAAAATTCTCAACCAAAAACACTATCACAGTTACAACTTCCACCCTTTATTTTCAGAGAATATGATTTAAGCATTTTCAAACAGAGGGTCGTACTGTAGGTTCAAACCCCAACCGTGGCATATTTCCCTTCAGCAAGTAATTTATCCATATTGTGCCACACCCAACCCTGGCTAGGTTAATTTGTACCCAGCAGGATTAATTCCTTCGAAGCATTGAGGTTTGGAACTTATATATCTTCTTCATTATTAAACATGCTTATTATATCCCGTTTGTTTTATTGATTTAATGACTATATACACTGTAATCATTCACAATTCTAGGTTACGTCCTGCCATTGGTGAGCTCTTGGCCGCCTTCTCAGGAGCATTTCCCGTTGCCTTCCTGGAACCACACCTCAACAAGAACAACCCTAACTCTCTGCTAGGACAGATTGAGCTAAGAGGCTCCACCGTTGAGGGTAAAGGTATATGTATCGTTGTTGCTACACCTTGTGTGAAAAGTGTTGTATTATTTAGTTTATATCTTATGGAAAGTGTTAAAGTGTACCCAGTGGAAATTTTATTGGTGTTGCCCTGTGAAAAGTCTAAGATGTGCTGTACTGTGTTCAAGATTGCCTATTCATAATGCATCTGGAAAGAATTTCATGAAAGGATTGGTCGTATGATTTATCCGACAAGTCCGTTTTTATCTGACAGTTACCATAGTAATGGTGATTCTCAACCAATCAGAATCGAGGAAAGTTGTCAGATCTGACAACTTGATGGATAAAAATATTGATGAAACACTCCCCTTGTTTCCAAAAGAAAAGTTTGATATGCAAATTTTGACAAGTATGTGTCATATACATGTAGTACATGTTTTATATGCTATATAATGGGAAAAATTATAAATCTACAAATTATTTTAGAAAATCTTATGGATAGCATAACAGAAACACTTTACTTTTCAAATTTCGTAGGTACTTTGGGATGATTTAAACAAGATTCTGTAAAATTATGCAAAACCTGCTATGTACTCAATTTGTAGAAAGTGTTCTCCATTTCTGTTAGCAAATTTGGTTTCCTTGTGCATGCATGTACAGTAATTCTTATTTTGTAATATCAATATGAAATTTTGTGTATGTATATATTAAGTGTAAATATGGTCACATGTGTATTTACACTTTTCAACCCATCAATCCTTATTTGTTCCATAAATGTTGGTGGAGATAATGTAAATGTGTCTACTTTCTTACAGTACATTTTATAACAAATCCAAGGCAGTTGCTTTTCTCAAGAGAGGTCATGTTCCAAATACATGTTCATTAAAAAATTTGCCTTTTGAAAATTTTCTGATTCATTTTGAGCATTTTGACTGTACTTTCAATTGTTTGAAAAAATGTTTAACCATGTTAACAGCAAATTACAGATGACACCTGTTAAGAACTATACTACATTGATTCCATTAAAATTGTGTCCTTTTATGAAGCAATAACTCTATTTCTCTCAGAGAGAATGTGAAGCAGTTTAGTGCCTTTGCTTTTGTAAAACTCCCACAAACCTTCATAGGAGTACTTGTTAGATGATTTCACAATCTAAATAATTCGATTTATTTATTATATAAAGACAAAATACATACAATGGTAAAGTATGCATAAATGACACAAAATTACACATGATGAAGAATATACAGAAATGTAATACAAAATTGTGGAATTAATAAAGGAGAGACAATTTCATTTCAATGAGCTGGGTTATTGTCATATTTTGCATTTGTCTTTCTACTTAACTTCCAGATGAGCTCATCAAGCTTGCATCAGGAATCCCTACACTTCCAGCTGTTGTAACAGAGATTGATAAGATGGCAACGTCAGGAGCCAAGTACGACCAAGCTCCTCATATCATTGAGGTCATTCTCCCCATGCTCTGCAGGTAATTGATTCTCTTCAAAAGTGTAATGATTTTTCAACACTTTAAATATCTAATGCCATATTTCACCGATGTAACATTTTTTAATGTACTATAATTGTCTCTGAGGATGTACATGTAATAGATAAAATTGAAAAGTGATGACAAAATTTGCAGGATTACTGCAGAAAAGATGCAGCTCTTATTTTTGGTAAGGTTTCTTAACTAGTTATATGTAAAAAGTTGTTGAAATGTCAAGGTTGCAGTTTCTATACTTTTGTTGACATTGGTAAGTTTACATTGAATTTTTTCTCATAAAATGACATATTAGTTTCTCTTTTATGTGTTGCATTCCAAAGTCTAGAATTCTGAATTTGTAAAGGGACCCCTTTGCTCCAATAGACAATGGATTAGGAATTGTAAGCAAGATCAATCAAGCAACACAGTTCAAGACAATATCTGATATGTCTTCTCTATTTCTTCTCTCAGCTATCTGAATTACTGGTGGCAACAAGGACCTGATAACATCTGTCGCAGACAAGGGTGAGTTCTTAATAATGCTACATGACCTAGGCTCTGTGGAATAAAAGATGAAATAACTTGTACAGTTTATCTTAATCTAAGGCTGTGGCAAACCACGTATAAAAAAGTTACAACTAATTGTTCTCCTTTATATTACCAGGCCCTGTATTTGATACCAATATTTTAAAGAAGAAAGTGACATATTGCTGTCAAAAAGTTGTTGATCAAAATACTTTGTAGTTATTCTTAAAAGTGATTTCTCTCTTGGCTCATGTATGGGTATTGATACCTGTTATTGCTGATAGAAGAATTCAATTAATTTTCTCCTCCAGATTGTTGTTTTGAAATTTTATCATGGTACTTTTATGGTGCCTTAAAAATTTCAAACTTCTTTTCCCCCCTTTTTTTAGGAATTACTGGACTATGGTAAACTCTGGGAATCTGAACAACACCCTCGGCAATGTGCTCACCCTGGTCAAGAACAATCTTGGTTCGGAGAATGCACCCTGGATGTCCCGCATTGCAGGTAAGTCCATTACTGGCTGACTGAGGTGTGCCCTGTGGCGCAACTGAATAGACGGCTGGCATGTCATATTTTTGTGATTATCTCAGTATATATGCAAGTCATCACTTATCTATCAAATGTTTACGTGGATATGGAAATTATACACAAATGAACAATGAAAATTAAAACTTAGAATGATAATGATATACTTTTTCTTGATCAGCCACTGCTCAACCAATATTAAACGATGCCCAACCAGAGCTTCTGAAGACCCACTTTGTGCCCGTGGTTGAAAAGCTAGAGGAACGAACAACCAAGGTCTCCAAGGCAGAGGAAGATCTGAAAAAGGAATATCCCATGGGTGGACAGGAGATGGAAGAGGCTGAGTTTGCCATCTTGGAGGTCAGTTCGGTCTTCTCTGACGCTTTTTCTTAATCCTGTCTGTGAAATCATTGATATCTGAATTCTTATCAAAGAATTACGAATGATAAAGGGGTGTTTCATATCATGAGGAATTAAACTTCAGTTGGATTTTATCTCTTACAGACAGTTCAAGACATTGATTCCTCTCGTCCTTTCTGGGCCCTGTTTCTTAAAAACTTCTTATTAGGTTACAACATTGATGTTGATTTGCTACCATGCCCTGTTACAATGGTAGTTACCATTATACAAAAGTTACCATAATAGTAAGTTCTTTCTGAAATAGGCTCCTGGCATTGGTATCTGAGTATGAGGTTAACTACTCATTATTACCAAAGCAGTCTCACAACTCTAACACTCAACCTGAAATTCCCCTATTAAAATTAATTATTTTGCAATTAGAATTCTACTTGTTATGTGTTTCTTTTAGTGCATCTTCTTCTCTTGTATTCATGCAGGATTACCATTTGATAATCAGGGATCTCTATGCCTTCTACCCTCTCCTCGTCAAGTTTGTTGACTCACAAAGGTACAAAATATATGTTGTATTGTACATGTAGATATTATTATAAACAATTCTGATTAGAAATACTAGTAATTGTTGATTTTTATATTCACTTTGAATTTTTGGATCATTGATGCAAATAGTAATTCTTGATTTTCTTCTCTGATACAAAATGGAGTGAAAGAGTTCATTATATCAGTTGTCAAATTTGAAATTATGGGAATATTTGCATGCAAAGAGTTTAATTTTATATCATGACCTAGAATGAAGTTCAAAATGCAAAAGATACATCTGCATATTGCTTCTTTATTATCTCTTTACCAATTATTCAATGCTAAAGAACTCTTATGATCTTATCAAATTAATTTTAGTCTCTAAAATCTGTTTGAAAAGATTGCCCGTTGTAGCTAATTTGACAATCTACATATTATGTTAATGTTGTTCAAACCCATAATTGATCAATTTGTTTTACCCTTTCATTCTCTAGGAGTCAGTGGCTCAAGTTACCCTCTCTTGATGCTGAGAAACTTTACTACAAAGTTTCATCAATCTTCAATTCATGGGCACGATCAGCAGTAAGTAACTGGAAATTTGGCCTTTTCCAGATTGAAAATCACTTTGTCGGCAAATAAAAAGTCCAGTGACTGCTGTTTTTCCTGCAATGTCATACAGTGTTTAATTTTGTCAAGGGATATGGATTAAAATGTTCAAGAAATATATCATAAGCTTTTTCTGTCAATTTTTTTAACAGAACTTCCGTCGTGAGGAGCAGAACTACGTGGCCCAGACTGAGGTGGACAGTTCGGCCGCTCTGACCTCCGCGATGTCCAAGTCTGGCGGTGGTGGCGGGAGCAGCAACTCTCCCTACGGGGGTAGCCTCCCGGGGGATCCGCCGAAGCTCCAGTCGACCGCACCTAAGCGTCCGGACGGTCAGCACGGGAGTCCACCCAGCCTGATCCTGGCTGCTCTCAAGAGACTGCTCCCCATTGGAATGAATCAGTATGGTGCTAGAGAACAGGAACTGGTCCAACAGGCAAAGCTCAGGTTTGGACAGGTGAGTCAGGCCTTTCAAATGAGCTGACATAGTGGTTTAGTGATCTTTTAGTCAATTATTATTGATAGATTTAGCTTTCATTAAGGTTGATGTTGCTCTTTAATAGTGCAAATAAGGGAAAATTGTGACAGTTATTTCAGTTGAGTTGGTTAGTGATATACAGAACACTATGATCTTCATTATAAGACTTGTTGCAACCAATGAATGCATGTATAGCTTGAGAGGTTACTCCTATGTTATAAGAATCAATATAACACTATACATTAATACATACATACATACATACATGTACATACATGTAAATTAATCTACTTGTTCAACAAGCTAAGCTCTGGTTTATCTTATCAGGCTTCTACTAAAAATGATGAAGCAATGAGAAACTTTATATGAATAATTGAGTGGCCAGGATCTGGTCTAGCAGGTTAATCTGAGAGTTGGATTGGCCAGTGAGCCTTTTTACAGTATATTATTGTGTCTTTGTGGCTTTTGATTTTGGTCAGCTTCAAAATTGAAATAAAATGGTTACCGTTAAATTTAGCTATTCCATGTGAAATAGATTATCAAATATCATCAAATCAAGGGCCCCCAAAACATGGTAGTTTCTTAGAACTCAAGATGTACATTAGAAATAAAATGTGAATGTATAGAATGTTAATAATTTAAGAACTATCTGAAGTAGATGTGAACAGTCTAGCATATTTCACAGGTAACAAAGTGTGCTATCAATAATGTCCATGTTGGTTTTATTTTCACTGATGTCACTTGTCCAACCTTACTGAAATTTCCTCTTCTTTATATTGTAAATGCTGCCCAGAAAAAAATTACATCTTGTGTATATGCTAAATGAGATCTTTTTTAATTGTACAAATATTGGCTTATACCAGTAAAGTATAAATTAAGAGCATGTTAGAGTCCTTTTCATGACAATCCAACTCATTTGTTTAGAGATAGGGTAATATCTCTGGCTCAAATCTATCATCACCATGAAAAATTACAACAAAAATATTAAATCCAGACATGCCCAGCCTCTAGTCTGATGCATGAGATTTACACACCAGGGACTCTTGCTTGTCGTCACTATATATCTGTCTCATACCTACAAGTGCAGTACTCCATTCCTTCATACATCATACACAACAATTGGTGATCCCAAGTCAAGATAGTGTGCAGACTAAAATATTGTGTATTATCTGTCTTTGTGACTACTTATTTTTGTGATTCTGTGTAATTTTAAAGCATTTTCTCTTTTCTCTGCAGAAAGAGACAGACAAGGAAGTGCGTGACTACCTACTCCAGCAGCTGCATATTCAAGAGAAAGAGAAGGTGGAGGAAACGGCCCGGCTGACAGCCCGTAGTCATGCCCAAGCCTATTTATCACGAAAACCATCCGTATCTTTCTCATCATCACCACCCTCATCATCATCTTCTGCTTCAGCTCCTGCACTCGCATCTTCTTCTGCTACCAGCACCACTACCAGCACCTCTTCCTCTCCTCCTCCTTCCTCTTCTTCCTCCTCCTCCCCATCCTCAGTAGCTCCTCAAGAGTCTCCCCAGCCGGCCCACATTAGAACCCGGAGGCAGTCCATAGCCGCCTGGCAGTCTGCTGCTTCTCGTGTCACTGCTGCTCGCATAACTGCAAGTGTCTTGGGTTTTTCTCTTCCCTTCGTTTCGCTTTTATATTGCTTCAAGTTCCCTACCCACTTTCAAGATTTCAATTTGCCCTTGTATAAACGAGCATATGTATCAGCCATAATTTTTACAAAATCCAATCATAGATTTATAAAGTTAGGTCAGTTTACCTCTGAATAAACCTTGACCATGATTGAAGAATCCAATGACAGATTTCATTTCCACAAAGAATTCTTAGTTAAGTTTTAGTAAAAAAAAAAAGAAATCATGGTGATATGATGAAATGGATAGCAATACAATACAGAGGACTGTAGATTTTAGTAGAAATCAGGATTGTTAACATGTCATGGATATTTTTCATAAAATTTTAAAACATGGTGCAATTTTCTCATTTAAATAAAAAATACAAATACATAATTCAAAATTCATAATGCTGGCAACATAGTATTTTGATAGGTTTTATAAAAGACAAGAATTGAAATTTTTATGTAGGTCTTATTCCTTTGTTTTTTTTACATAATTTTGATGATTTTTAAATGCTGTTTATTATTTTCTTTGTACGGCCTCCACTAAAAAATTCATGTGACTTCCAAATGTAAGTCTTTTCCATTTGTCATTATACATTTTTATGACATGAAAATAACAACTAACAAGAGATATCTGTCCAGTACATATTTTTCCCTTTCCATGCCATATTCCGACCCCTTCATAGAATTATACCATCTGCAATAAAAATGTCCTTGCAATATATATCCTTCATTAAATAAACTCTTAATTGTAGTACCTTATAGTAATTGTAGCACCTAAGAATGTTGCCCTTTCTTACAGTATAGGTATACTCTAGCATTAGAGATTCTGTTTTCCTCTTTTATTTTCATGAAGGGGATGGTGGTATGAAAGATAAAAAATGATATTTGAAAACAATCTTTTTTTTCTTCCTTGGGGGTTGAAAATGCATCTTACATGTATATTCAACTGTATGATAAAAAATAATCTTAAATTATAAAAAAAATCAGCTAAAAGAAATGGCTGAAATATATTAGAAACGAAGGGCCATTTTTTTCTCCAAACCTCATTCATTTGTTACAACAGTTAACAATGTGTTCCCAGATATGAAATGCCAAAAGCCTATTATTGATAGCCCGGCTGGAAACAAAATGCAGGAGGAATTACTGAAAATTGATGAGGTTGGAGGAGTGCATGTTGTATTTGATGCTGTGCTGTGGAATTCTTAGTATATTGTTGCTGTTTCCATGTACATTTATTTGCACAGCCTGTTCACCATGCACTGCTCATCCATCTATCTTCTCTTGAAATGCTGTTAATACCATTCTTAAAAACAAAATTAGTTCTCTTTGAGAGAGAAGGGAGAAGAAATAATTTCTTCGTATTGAAAAAAAAAATGGGGTTCCTAAAAACAAAATTGATTGTTCTTTCCTTGAGGGAGGGAGAGGGAATAATTTTTTCTGATTTATAAGATGATTTGGATTCTCAATATCAAAATTAATTGTTCTCTTATTAGAGAGGGGAGAGTGATCATATCTTATTAAAAGAATAATGGGATTCTTAAAAATGAATTGGAATAAATTAGAAGAGGAAAAAAATATCGATAGATTAAGAAAAAGAGCATAATCATTTAAAGCATAGTTTAATCAAGTTATTAATTATATTTGTTAATAGAATGATTATTTGAATGCATCATATGTGTATTAAATAATGAAGTTTCTGCTTGATTTAACTCTATCAGTTACATGTTTTTAGCTAGACATTCCTCTTTTATCCCTGTTCATTGTTTTTTTTTTCTTTACTGCTTTTTAAAATAAGGACCTATTCCCTTAATTTTTCTGAAGATAACCCCATTACCAAAATGGTTACTTTATGAAATACAGAGCCTACATAAAACCAAACAAAAAGTCATTACATTAACACACCTTTTTTGTTTTATTCCATATTTTTAAGGTGAAAGGTCTTCAGAAATCTTTTTTAAGAGAAAAAAATATTGTAATGTTACATCTATATAAGGATTGATGATTATAGCATGACCATTGTGTAACAAATGTAAAGAGCTATAGGAAGCCAAAATTTCTACATATGAAGACCATGCTCATATTGAAATTCTACGTATCCTGATTTTTCATATTTTCTTTTCATACTCTCATACTCTATAATACCTTCCAAACTATAGAATGCCCAGTAAAGTTTACCAATATTCATTGTGCATTTGTATTTCTTGTGCTGTGTTTCTATGGGGGTTGTCTAGAGTCATGTACAGACAGTGTATGGCCATTATGGTTTCAATTTGCATACAATATGGGTATGTTCTTTACATGTATGCTGCTTCTCTTCCCAAATAACATCTTGTAATATTGTGTCCAACTTGTGGTTCGGCCATATTCTCTCAATTATGGGCTCCGGTCCTTCCCCTTTAGAAGTGCCCTCATTATTTCTTGGGAAAATGGTAACCCCTAGTCTTTCCTGTTGATAATATATGTAGTGCGTCCGTGAATGATGAACATTTCCCTTTCATTTCTCTTGAAAAGATCAAGATCATATTTACCTTTGTAATCCCTTTTAATTTTCTTTTCTCATGAACTTTTGATGATTTAAAATCTCAGTAGTGATATAAAAAAATGTAAGAAACTCCTTAACTTTCCTATATTCTATTTTCACCTCTTTTCTGCCCTGTAAATTTCTAAGATATACATGTACATATATATCAATAACTATGCATATTTACTTGTAAATACTAATGTATAGACTTATGGTAATATTAATGATCACTTGGCTTCGCCTTTCACAAAATATGGCATATCAATGTATTCTCACATTTATTAACAAAGCTATATTAAGGTCTGAGATTATTATTCATTGCAAATTTTAGTAAATGCATATTCTAACTTGCTGCTCTAATCATTCCATTTATTTTCTTTCTTCATAAATTACATGACGGAATATCATATACTCCATGGCTCATTGATTTATTTGTCTTCAATAAATTTATAAATATTCATCTAACTCTCTTTATATATGAAATATAAAATTTGTGATTGAATTGATTAGATTTCAAATTGTAAAGGATTCATACCAGCTTGGAAAAAAAAATGTAATCAAAAGAGGTTAGATTTTGCTTGCTTCATTAGTGGACTTGGCCACATGAATTAATGTTGACAATTATCCTCACATAATTTTAGCCCAATCTTATCATGACTAGCATAAGATAACATGAAATGGTTCATAGGATTACATGTAATGTATTATTCATGTTATCGTTTATGTGGTCTTGACTCCGAAGTGTAATTTCATGTATCTAACGTTCAGCTCGATTTAAGTGTCAGTGACACAACGGCCATTTGTTATAGAAAGCATGATCTGAATAAATTCAAATAATGGAAATCCAGCAAAACCATGATATATACATGTATGATATATTTATTAAAAAGTTTTATGCATATTGCTCTGAAGGGATGTCAAATGGTTGTCTATCACCCATCCTGATATTTGTTTACAAATCTTGGTGTGGCTGGCTTTCCATAGTTGATTGTGATTAATCACAATAAGCAAGGACATTTCTTTATTAGTATTGGCCTGGGGTTTGAGTGAAGATAATGATCACTGAAGTGTCACCTGGGCCCCCATTTCATTAAAAGTTGGTACAGAATGATAGCAACTAATGCTAGAATGTACACTTCCATGACAACAGTGAAAATTCTGATTCCTGATTGGCTCAGGGTTCCAAGCCCATCAGGGAAATCAGGGAAAATTATTTTACTTTCTTCCAGTCAGGGAAAAATTAGGGAATTTGATTTTTAAAAATACCTCAAATCAGGGAAAAATCAGGGAATTTTGATCAGCCCAAAAGTCGAGAGCACGGTAGACAGTCAGACTCTGTTATATTTTGTTGTAATCAAAACAACATCCATTGAATGACTGGTTATGGTGGTACTAATTAATTTTACATTATTGTTTTTAATTAATTTTACATTGTTTTTATACTGAAAATACATGTAGTTCACTGCAACAACTTAGAAAACATGCGAAACTGGGAATGTGTTTAAGTAATTATCAGGGAATTTTGTTTTCTTGAAAAGCTGGAAACCCAGTGGCTCATCCAATATGAAAGATTGGATCCTAAACTGAAAGTTGACATTCCAGTAAGAGTTGCTATCACAGCAACTTTTTTATGAAATGGGACCCTGGATGAAATCCTTGCATCTGATTGGCTCAGAGCAAATTTGTCAGTTAAAATCTCTGATAAAATTCTTCATGAAACACTCCCCTGGTCTAAGAACCTTGGTTCTTCATAACTAATTTTGATGAGGATCAACTAAATGAACCAAGTGCTGAAGATTGAATCCTTATTTGTTTTATTTTGCTTATGATTTTGGTCTTAACAGCAAACAGACTCTAAAGGATGGCAGCGTCATCTATACAACAAGATGGCTGCCAGTAAGCTGGTTCAGGTGGTTGAACTTACCAAGGATAAGGTGATTGAACGCATCATCAACATGGCCCAAGTCCTCCATCGACTTCATCAGGTAGGTGAAACTTTCACTTGATCTTGCTTTTCTTACATTGTACCAGCAATTGCGATAGAAAATTAGTGTATGTTGGTCAGATGATAAGAGAATGATTGCAGAAGATCTAGTAGAGACCATGGTAGAGGGTAAATGGGGAAAGGGGTAGACAGTTTAACACTAAGTTCGATGATGTCAAGAAATGTGCAGGCCTTAGTTATTATGTGGTTAAAAAAAGGGTTTGTGAAAAAAGGCAATAGAAGTGCAGTCGCCAACCACCTTGCTAGGGACAGAATCATATGTATATATGTATGGATGGTGATGATGATGGTGATGATGGTGATGGTGGTGATGGTGGTGGTGGTGGTGGTGGTGGTGGTGGTGGTGGTGGTGGTGGTGGTGATGATGGTGGTGGTGGTGGTGGTGATGGTGATGATGGTGATGATGATGATGGTGGTGGTGGTGGTGGTGGTGGTGGTGGTGGTGGTGGTGGTGGTGGTGGTGGTGGTGGTGGTGGTGATGATGATGGTGATGGTGATGGTGATGGTGATGGTGATGATGGGGGTGGTGGTGGTGATGACAGTGAGGGATATGATGATGATAGTTAATGATGAATTTTATTCTTTTTGCTATGATAGATGGAGCACCCATCGGTGTCTAAGAAGAGTGCATGGAGAAGGCTGATGTCTGCTCAGCGTAAGAGAGCTATCATGGCCTGCTTCAGAATGATACCACTCCACCATCTACCAAGGTATTGTACCTAACAAATTCAGTGATGGCTGATTTACAGTAGATACTTTTTTCAAACAATCCCTTTTTCAAATTGCAAAAAAAAAAAGTATTTTTTATTATTATCTTGAAATTTTCTGAGAAAAAAAAATTCTTGAAATTTTTATATCATTTTACCCTGGTTTTAAAAGAAAAATCTTTCAATTATTACTTTTTTATTTCTGTTCCAGACATCGGGCAATTAACTATTTCCTCAAGGCTTATAAAGAGAAATGGCTGAGCAATGAAGAGTCAGCCCAACATCTCTTGATTGATGATTTAACTGTAAGTATACTTTATCCTCAATTCATTTGTTGACTCATATATTATTGTTTCTTTCTTTTTCTTTTTTTTGAAAATACTTTTGTTTAATTAGATCGCTGTATCATTAGTATTAACTTTGACTTTGCCATGAGAGATAAAATATGGACATTTGTTTCATTGTATGTCATGATGTCATATGTCATTTTATATTAGTAAAATATATAAAAAAGTTGGATGCAGTAGATGCATCCTTTTGAATAATAATAAAACAATGTTATGGTACTGTATAACAGTAATAATGACATGCACATATGTATGTATACAAGTAACGCAATATCTTAGATAATGGTAGCATTAGAATTTGGACCCCTTGGTTTCAAAAGAAAAGGAGAACAACTTTTTTTATATAAACTTATGTGGTTGTTGGAGTTTCTATTATTGGTCAATAAATTAATTGTATTTTCAAAGGGTAGAACAAATTTTACTACTTTAAACATGCGTTATTGGAATTAAAGTGAAATGACTGTTCTGAATAAACAGATTAATATTGTAGTTCAATCAAAGTTGATTCATATTTTAATTGTTGCATTTGATCTATCAAACAGAAATGCAGTTCTGAAGAGCTGCAGGAGTTTGAGCCAGAGAATGTGAAAGATCCCCTCTATCAACTAATCTTGACCTTCAGTCGAGCCTTTGGACTTCAACAGGAGTAAGTGACACATTCTAATATATCCAAACCGATGATTATTGAATTCTGGGGGTGTTTCACCAAGAATTAAGTATGATTTAAAGTCGTACTTAAATGTCCTTTTGCATGCTGAATTAAAGGCATCATCACATTGGTCAAATCATGCTAAAATGACGCGCGCTACTGCGTATTAATCTATAAGATTGCGCGTTAAATAATCGTGTGCGCATCAGCATTTCAAGTCATGCGTAACTCTATGTGAAATACCCCCTAATGTAATTTGTTAATATAATTGTTATTATGTAACTTTCATTTTTTTATAATAGATGTGAGGGAAAAGGTTAATACTATACATTGTAATCATAATTTAAAATTTTTAGAGAATTTTGACAGTTGACTTTGAACAGTAATTCTGTTAATTTGAAGTACATTTTAGGCATCTTCCTCTATCCCAGTATATTAATGAAAACACCTCAAAGGCATTTTGTTGATCATACGTACATTTTGAATGCAAATTTTAATTCAATTTGAATATTTATCATTTTCTTTACTATGGCTCATTAACTATGCATAAATACAATCTCCGTTCTATTGGCCATGGAGCTACCCGGCGTAATGCATTAGCTATAGATGGGAACGAGTCTGTTGTTAGTTAGGTATCTATTACAAAAGATTCTAATTGATTTTCATTTCCATTTGTGTTTTTA
Source organism: Lytechinus pictus (assembly GCF_037042905.1). Classification (NCBI taxonomy): domain Eukaryota; kingdom Metazoa; phylum Echinodermata; class Echinoidea; order Temnopleuroida; family Toxopneustidae; genus Lytechinus; species Lytechinus pictus. The sequence continues at coordinate 15,308,074 of NC_087251.1, forward strand.
TACCAGTATGTTAGATGAAGATTTCCTGTATCAGTCCTATGCTGACATCATGAGCAAAAGCTGTAGCGGAGGAGAGGATGATGACGATGATGATGAAGAAGGAGAAGAGAATGGGACATCCTTCCAGGTATCATAAAGTTTCCCTAGGAGTGTAGTGATTAAATTAAGGAATATGGGAAGTCACCTTTCAAAAAACCTCTCTTAAGTAAAGACTTCATTAAGAGATTTCACTCTTTATATCAATCATTAAATCAATCTCTCATAAAGGAAGTAAATAAGATTAACTCAATCGCTGAATGTCCAGTCATTGATTTATTGAAAAGAGAGCAGGGACTACAAGTAATATTTTTTTATGGTGATATAATTGTCACTGGATCATTTATTGAATACTGTTTTTCAATTTTTTCCCATTTAGGAGCAAGAGATGGAGAAACAGAAGCTGTTGTCAGAGCAGGCTAGGCTGGCTGAGAGAGGGTGTGCAGAGATGGTGCTTCTTCTTATAAGTGCAAGCAAAGGTACTGTGTTCCCCCACCCCTCATCCTCCTCCATTCCCTCTTCTCCTTCCTCCTCTCCCTCCTTCCTTCTCTATATATACATCTGTCACCTTTTCTGTCTGTTTGTATCTACCTATCTTTCTTTCTTTCATTCTTGTTCACTTTATCATTTACTATCTTGTCTCCCATAGTTCTTTCAGTTCCTTCTCATTCTCTCTCACACTCATTCATCTTTCACCCTTTTTCTTCTCCATGCTCTAAAAATGTCTCTATTATCCCTTATACCTCATCTTCCCTTTTATTTATACCTACACATTTCTTTATATCTTCAAATCCTCCCAAAGCATGTGACATCATGATGGTTTTACAATGTTTTCTTACACTGTTATTGGTGCCTGTGCTTGTATTGTGATGCTTTCATTGTTATACGTTTAGAAGTAGATATTAGGCACTCTTGTTGAATAGCTTAAGTTTTTATGTTAATGAATGCTGCAGACTTTCGAAGTAAACCAACTAGTCAATTAAGAAAATTGTGCGGATGATTATGTATTTGTTCAAGTCTTCACTACATATGCTGTTTGCTATTATTTTAACATATTAAGTTTAGTAATTATAATGTAAAGGATGATACATATAATCGCTAGAGGGTATTCATTTGTCTCGCAATCTACTATGGTCAACAAGGAAATTCGTGATCACTCTCGCAAAAAGTGTTCACTGGCTTTCTAGGAAATTCGTGATCACTCTCGCAAAAAGTGTTCACTAGCTTACAAGTTCACGAGCTTTCGAGTGCCACTGCAACTCTTTATCAAGTGACGAAAATTATCTGATAACGTACTCTATTTATACTAATCTCCAGGACCGTACGCACGAACGCGAGAACAATAGGTGGGCATTGATCCGTTGCGTCGGTATGCGGTGCGGCCGGTAATCCGTATATGCAAATAAGCCGGGGGTATATGCAAATACGCCGTGGGTCGGCGATATGCAAATTAGACAAAATTGGCGGGCTCGCTAGTTTCCCGTGGGCGGGGGCTGACTAGCTGAGCGGTCCCTCGTTCGGGGCCGGGAACGATCGTAACTACCGATCATAACTCACCCACCTGAACTCCCGAAAGAAAGAGCACACATACGTGGCGCCTTGTACAGCAACGGCTACCCACGCCGTTTTATCAAGAACACTTTCAAGAAAAAACTACCACCAAGGGATCAGAAGGTTTTCAAGACTTACACAGTCTTGCCATACATAGATGGCCTCTCACAACAACTTAAACGCCGATTAGAAGGTCACGGTATCCGAACGGTTTTCCGCTCGGACACCACCTTACACAAACAGCTTGTACACCCCAAAGACCCTATCCCTGATCACAGACGTGATGGCGTAGTATACAACATTCCTTGCCAGGGATGTGACGGGTCTTACATCGGAGAAACAGCCCGACCGATAGTTGAACGCATTTCTGAACACAAGCGCGATGTTCGGTTACAGCGAACCGACACATCCGCGGTGGCAGAACATGCTTGGGAGAAACAACACCACCCAGATTGGGAGGGTGTACATTGCATTGCCAAAGAGAGACATTGGTATACACGCAGGATTAAGGAGGCTATTAGTATACGTCTTTGTCCTAACAACTTCAACAGAGACAGCGGGATCGACATCCCCGACTTCTGGATGCGAACCATCAGACAGCACAATACCCCCTTGCCTGGCAGTGCACGCCGACCCGATCGTTCCCGGCCCCGAACGAGGGACCGCTCAGCTAGTCAGCTAGCGAGCCCGCCAATTTTGTCTAATTTGCATATCGCCGACCCACGGCGTATTTGCATATACCCCCGGCTTATTTGCATATACAGATTACCGGCCGCACCGCATACCGACGCAACGGATCAATGCCCACCTATTGTTCTCGCGTTCGTGCGTACGGTCCTGGAGATTACTATAAATAGAGTACGTTATCAGATAATTTTCGTCACTTGATAAAGAGTTGCAGCGGCACTCGAAAGCTCGTGAACTTGTAAGCTAGTGAACACTTTTTGCGAGAGTGATCACGAATTTCCTAGAAAGCCAGTGAACACTTTTTGCGAGAGTGATCACAAATTTCCTTGTTGACCATAGTAGATTGCGAGACAAATGAATACCCTCTAGCGATTATTTCAATCCGCAATAATGAACCTATTTAGTATGATACATATAGTCTGCCTGTATAGATTACACTATATTCGGTTCACATAAAATCTATCGATATCTAATTTGTTTTCAATGATACAGAAAAGTGGATAAAGAAAGAAACTTTCAATGATAATTTGAAATTCTTAATCTTCCAGTGATATTTTTCAAATGAATATCTATTTTTTTAAATATATATAATGTTTTATACAAGTTGTTGTTTGTAATGTCTTGATGCACATCTCATTTAACTATGCATCTTCTTGCATTTGCTAATTCCCTTGCATTTATTTGTTTGCATAGAAATGCATTGGAAATGTATTTGCACTTTTGATAAATGCATATTTATTGAATTATTGGCATAATAGAACAACAACAAAAAACACCCCCCCCCCAAAAAAAAAAAAAAAAATAATAATGATAATAATAACAATAAAAATAAATGAATAAAAAAAATAAATAAATGAATAAAAACAGAGCTGAATAATTTTGGAACCACTCATTTGCAAACAATACCCCATCTAATTACTTTTCTGTTTATGTCTTCTTTTTATGGTTTCAAATTTATATTTGCAAAAGACATTTTTTTCACATGTAAATGCTGCTACTATGGCTCCCAGCATGGCTTTTATCAAGTAAAATAAGGATGAAGTATAAGATTTTACTTTGAATCCTCACTTTGAATGTATGATAATGTCTTGTATATACATGTATGAGATGTATGCTTAAATAGATTAGTTGAAATGAAAACCCCCTTTTGCATCTCTAATCTCTGTAACTGCAGACAGAACCCGCTATTCCTATGGTAAGTTTGGGGTCTTGATTTTTTAGACTAATTATTGATTTTACCATTTTTCAGTAATAACACATTTGTTTGTCCTAAGAAAATGATGAAAATCGGCTTTTGGGTGATGGAATCGATTTATCTCCATTTGGAAATTAATCATATTATTTTCCTTTTCGCCATCCTCATCTTTGATTTCAATAAAATCTAAATATTTTCAACTAATTTGATTAAAAGAAATGTAATTAAATGCATGTGTTCTTGAGCCGTGATCATTTTCTCATTAGTTCATGCATGAATGGAATGCTGAAGCTTGCAGTTGTCTATTTATTCAAAGAAATTTTCAGCATTTTTGCTTTCAGTTTTCATTTCTATAGTTATGAGATTTAGTCGTATTAAGAATGAATGGCTGAATGTTCAAGCCAAATCTTAACAGTGTGAATTTTATATTGTAGGAGTATGCCGAAGTGCTTTTTTAATACCATACATTAAAATACTTGAAAAATCATAATATTGATGAAACACAAATTCATTATATACAGTGCGTATAAAAAAACGGGACAGATTTGAAAAGTCCTTAAAATTTTTGTTTCAAATTATGATGTCTATATTTTGGTGTTAATAGGTGCTCTAAGGTCTTATCCTTGAAATGCAATAAAAAAATAATTTTTGCTCATGCTTGAGCGAACACGGGACATTTTTGTTGGGGGTTCAAAAAGAGGCTTGCGCCAGAATTGCAGAATATGATTAATATGATGATCAGACTTCTTGCTAATCAGGAGTCTTCCTCTTGACCTTTTCACTATCTGTGCCACAATTTTTGAATTATGCTGTCAAATTTTATTTACAAATTTATTTATTTACTTGAATTATTTTGTTTTTTCATTTAAACTTCTCTTACCTTTTAATTTTCCTTCATAAGTAACTGAGAAAAGAAGATTTTTTGTCAACCCAAGCAAGAAGATTTGCATTATTAATTGGGAAAACTTGTGATTATTCAAATCCTTTTATTATGTGAAACAAATTATGTTATGTACCTTTAAAAGACATGAATCTATTTTCAAGGGGTCATTGATTTCTTGACCAATTTTAATTGCTTGACAGGAAACACAGGAAGGGATTCATGTCTTTCAATGACAATGGTGTATTGAGTCAATTTTGATGGAGCTAGATATGGTAGATCGGGGAAAATGTATTAAAAAGTTGTATTCAGAAAATAATGTCATATTTCACTTTCTTTCCTTTTATTTCCTGTCCACTTTTTTTCTTGGTCATGATTTTTTTTAATTGAGGGGGGGGGGGGAGCATCCCGAGCCCCCGCCCATCTGTGTAGCACTGTTCAAACGGCACCATAACCTTTGTAGCACACAATGAAAGGATTTGAAAAAAAATCCACGCTCTCCCATACTTCGGTTGAAACAAAATTGTTTTAGCTTAAAGAAGGAATATTCAAAGCTAACAGAGAGCATATTAAAAAGAAACAACAACAGAACAATTCAAGCAAATAAATAGATCTGAAAATGAATTTTGACCGCATGATTTGAAAATTATGGCAAAGATAATGAAAAGGTTAAGAGAAAGTCTGCTATGCTAATTAGCAAGAAATCCGATCATCATATTTATAATTTTATGCCATTTTGGCGCAAGTCTCCTTTTTAACCCCAGACAAAAACATTCCGTGTTCGCTCAAGCATGAACAAAACTACATTTTTTTAATAGCATTTGAAAGATAAGACCTTTAGTCCGGCAGCCCAGGAGGTTTATTCAACCGAAAGCCGGACAAGCAAATGACCCCATAGCTGGATGGCATGGACCCTGGGGCGGTATTCTGAAAATCGTGTTAACTTTGGTGTTAAATATCGTGTTATCTCTCTGATTTAACACGCCCCTAACATACCCCCAAATCGGTATTCTGAAAACCGTGTTATCTGCGTGTTATCTCGTTTCGTGTTATCTTCGGCTCCTCCCACTCTGCATCTATTTAATCCAATCAAATGCGCTGTTACAGAAACAAATCGCGCAAAATTTTCAGGGAAAAGGGGAGCGCGCGCTCGGTGACACGAAGCTTGCATTGTGACATCATTTTTGAAAGCGCATACAGCTAAATAAAAGTTAGAGCAATAAAAATACGCAGGGAGGGGTGATTGTGACAATTAAGAATTTTATTTTATTTATTTTTATTTTATTAAAACATCTTTCAACAGGATTAAACATTAATCAGCTCGCAGGCTGTTTCACATAATGGTCCTGCATAAAGAAAATATACACATATTAAAATGAAAGATTACAAATAATTAGGAATACATGTAATTATAAACAGCAAAGATTAAAATACAAATAATGCTAAAAATGAAACTTCAGAAAAAAAAAACAATTAGCAAGATTTATCTCATAGTAAGATAAAGAAGTGAAGAAAAAGGAAAGAGGTACATTTTATATATCGATATTGACAGGAATGGGTCTCAATTTAAAGAATCGTAACAATATTAATACTCATAGGAAATCATAATAATCGATAATAAGTAGATGTGTATTATTTGGCAATCATGCTAATAGTATCAATACTACAGATATATATGGACCAATGTAGAACAGTTGAATAATTCTTATATATTTGAGCGAAGTTTCTTGTAATGATGTTTGAAACTTTCAACAGAAATGGCATTCTGGATGTCTTCCGGGAGTTTGTTCCAAGTTACTGCTCCGGCATATTTGAAGGATTGTTTAAATAAGGATATGTTAGGTTTGGGTAATACTACATTTAGTGAATTTGCATTCCTAGTGTTCATGCCATGGCGATCGAAATACATTTCAATTTCATTTGATAAGCGGGGAGGGGCAACGCCCCTTATACACTTGTACATGAGAATTGCCAGAAAATAATCTCGACGTTGGTCAATAGTTTGCCAGGAGAGTTGATTTATCAATGCATTCCCGCTCGCAATTTGATAGTCAGAAATTCCAGATACATATCTGGCAGCTCTTTTTTGCAATCTGTTTAGGGGCAGTTTGTAGGCTGCTGGACAGTTGCCCCAAACAGAGATTGCATAGTTTATACAGGGCTGAATTATGCATTTATACATGATATTTAGTACATGTGAACTCAGGAATTACTCAACTTGCCTAAAGAGTAGATCTTATAGGCAATCGATTTACATAATTCTCTTAAATATACATTCCATTTCAGGTTTTCATCTATCACAATGCCTAAATATCTTATAGACTTTACCTGTTCAATCAGATCATTATTAATGAATATATTCAATGTATCAGATGATCTTAATTTAATTAGTATTGTTTTGGTTTTGCTTGTATTAATGCGTAATCGGTTTCGGTTATACCAGTCATTTAAGGCGTCTACATTTTTCTGTAATTTCTTTGTTACATCTTCCAACTTACTGTCAGAGGAAAATACTACTACATCATCAGCAAATATGCTGCAAGTACCTTCAGTAATACATTCAGATATATCATTAATAAAAATTAAGAACAGGATGGGGGCCAGAACACTGCCCTGCGGTACTCCAATTGAAAGCTTTTTAATATTAGATAATTTACCTTTGGAAAATACAGCTTGCTGTCTATCATTTAAGTAGTTTTTGAACCAAGTGAGCATATTATTGATAATTCCATATTTTTCGAGTTTGAATAGAAGAAGTCCATGATCTACACAATCAAAACATTTTGAGATGTCTAGAAAGCATGCAGCAACCATTTCTTTCATATTTAATGCATCATAGAAATCATCTAAGACACGATGGATTATTTCAGACAGCATGGATACAAAATTATGACAGGAGACAGAGGCCTCGATCGATTGTGGAGCAGGCAGGGGACGATCGCCCCTAAAATATGGGGGCAAGCATAATTCATACATGCCCCCAATTTTTTTAAGAACTTGAAAAAATAAAAATGCAATGTAAATTTTGAAAAGCATGAAAAGCACTTTAAGAAAAATTAAACCTGACATAGAAATATCAAACATACAAAATTGTATTGTTTTTCTTTATTAAAATTTGATGCGTATAGCGATCAGCCCCCCCCCCCCCAAAAAAAAAACTTTTGCCCCCCTCCCCTATCCGAAGCATATATATTGACTGGCGGAATAGATGAATTAAGGATAACCTAGAAGCATTGAGAGTAAAAAAAGGTGTTACATTGGAACTATATAACCATTGAAAGGGGGGGGGGGGGAATTGTGAATATTATAGAAGAGTTCCCCCATCGCCAATTCTATTCCTTTTAATTTCTGTTTGTGACTTTTTTAAAGACGTTTTAAATTTTCTTCCTCTCATTCTGTCTTTTTTATATTATGGCAAAAAGTAACTAAATGAATAACTCATGAGCATTTATGATAGTGATTTTAATTAATACAAATTAAAGATGCATTTGAAGTGTATTTTCACAGAAATTGTTGTTTAATCATTGTTAGTAGAGAGAAAGGTAGATGGAAAATAAAGCTGTTAAAATGAAAGAAAATTACTGGTAAATTCTGCCAGACGATAGTTATATGCCCGTTTATGTTCTTTTTGACGTTTGCGTTTGCTAAAAAAAGTGCAGCCATCATCATCCCCAACTTAACCTCTCTTTAACGCAGTGTTAAATGTTCGTGTTATCTTTGAACAAAATTTTAGCTAACACCATTTTCAGAATACCAAATTTCGTGTTATCTTCTTCCCTAACACCGCGTACGGGGGTTGCGCGTTGCGCTCTGCGTATTTCATGACCTGCGCGGTGTTACCACTTGGGCCACGTGTTTTTCATGCTAACACGATTTTCAGAATACCAATCGTGTTAGCTAACACCGTTTTTGTGCTAACACGGTTTTCAGAATACCGCCCCTGAAGTTTACAAAAATGCATTGCTGCCGGGTTCTATCCATGGTCTTCCCTCCGAAATGACGTAATATATGACGTCACTACAAAATGGCCCTATTTCACCATTTTTTAGACATTCTACACATAGCATGAAGTCAAGGGGAAATATCTCAGCCAAATCATGCTTGTTTTGTATGAAACTTTCAAAATATATTGTTCAAATAGTGCACAGGAAATATGCAAAATTTCACGCACAGAAATTATTGTTTACATATGCAAATTACGTAATGAAATTCGCATATCATTAGTTTGAGAGATTTCTTGCACAATAATTGTCGAAAATCGAATCAGAAATTTATTTTCTTTTTTAATGTACTTTATTTGATATATTTCCTCTCAAACATAATATCATTCTCTTCATCTTTATCTCTACTTTTAGAAAATATATGCCAGTAATTGGAAATGACATTATAGACTGTAATTTCAGCCCCCTTTTCAATATGATGCGCACATAGAAATCGTGCGTTTTTGGCCTATTTTCACCATATAGCTGAGGTGTGCGAACGATATGCGTACTTTATTGATGTTTCCTGCATTTTGCATAATATTTAATCTTCCAAACAACATATTTTCATCTCCACTATATCTCTGCTGATTAATAAATGATTTCAGCAAAGATTGATTGCCCACTGGGCAGTCTATAGGCTTCGTTTTCAGCCCAGTTTTCAACAATGAACCTATACCATGTATGACTGCATTATTGTAGTCGAGTCGGAAATGGGAGTTCCTTTGCACCATCATAATATATTTTTTACTCAACGTTTTTGTATTTAGTTAATGAATCTTGATCTTCCCTTTGCAAAATCGTGTCCAACGGGGTTCAATATTGATATCTTTGGCGGCCCTCTTGGTTTTTTTTTAATGAAAAGTAATTATTTTCATATTTTTTGCACAGAGTGTGACAATGGGACAATCTTAAATGAATACGTATTTCACTATGATTCGGATAGTAGAAATCGATTGAATTCGTTTTCTGGACAGCTAATATATTTTGAAATAAAATTCATCCCGAAATTGCCATGATTTTGGTCAAAAATTTGCATGTGCATTGATATCTATCTGTTCAATCATTAACATCAACAACTATTGCACAATATCAGCATTCGACACGAAAGAGGACATAATATACCGATAATACTGAAACGCTTCATTACAGTATGTATGTCTAAATTTGCTTAGTTAAAGGGCAAATACCATATATTACTCGATATTGCGATAAAATGACACCAAAAAGCAACCTCTGTGACAGTATAATTTTTGTCTATCAGCTACATTATAAAGAAATGAGGGCGCAGCAAAGCCTACCCCCCCCCCTTATGGGACCGCCGGAGTCCCCCATCCTTTTTTCGTATTTTGCCCATTTCTTGGAAAATTCTACATTTTTGGAGCCTCATTAAAGGGAAAAGATGTTTCTGCTTTGCAGTAAAGGCACTTTTACTGTTGTTTAACCACTTAGGGATAAAAGAGTAGAGTTTTCTCTATCTGCTACATATAAAGAAGTGCTGGTACAGCAAAGCCTATCCCCTCTGGGGACTGCCAAAGTTACCCACCCTTTTTATGTATTTTATCCATTTACGGGAAAATATGCTAATCTGGAGCCCCGATTGAGGCAAAAACGTTTCTGATATGGAATAAAGCCACTTTCATTATTTTGAAACTCCATGGAGATAAAAGAGTAGAGTTTCCTCTATCTGCTACATATAAAAACGTGCTAGCATATTGAAGCATACCCCCTTTAGGGAGCGTCGAAATCACCCACCCCTTTTTCATATTTAACCTATTTATGGGAAAATGTGCTATTTTCGAGCCCCCATTGAGGCAAAAAGTGTTGCTGCTATGTAGTAAGGCCACCTTTATTATTTTTAAACTATATGGAGACAAAAGAGTAGAGTTTCCTCTATCTGCTACATATAAAGGAGTGCTGATACAGCAAAGCCTACCCCCTCTGGGGACTGCTCAAGTTATCCGCCCCTTTTACGTATTTTGCCCATTAATGGGAAAATATGCTACTTTGGAGCCCCGATTGAGGCAAAAATGTTTCTGATATGGAATTAAACCACTTTCGTTCTTTTGAAACTATGTGGATACGAAAGAGTAGAGTTTCCTCTATCTGCTACATATAAAAAAGTGCTAGCATATTGAAGCATACCCCCTTAAGGGAGCGTCGAAATCACCCACCCCTTTTTCATATTTCACCTATTTATGGGAAAATGTGCTATTTTCGAGCCCCCATTGAGGCAAAAGGTGTTTCTGCTATGTAGTAAAGCCACTTTTATTGGTTTGAAACTATATGGAGACGAAAGAGTAGAGTTTTCTCTATCTGCTACATATAAAGGAGTGCTGATACAGCAAAGCCTACCCCCTCTGGGGACTGCTGAAGTTATCCGCCCCTTTTACGTATTTTGCCCATTAATGGGAAAATATGCTATTTTCGAGCCCCCATTGAGGCAAAAATGTGCTTCTGCTATGTCGTAAAGCCACTTTTATTGCTTTTAAACTATGTGGATACAAAAGAGTCGAGTTTCCTCTATCTGCTACATATAAAGGAGTGTTGATACAGCAAAGCCTACCCCCTCTAGGGACTGCTGAAGTTATCCGCCCCTTTTACGTATTTTGCCCATTAATGGGAAAATATGCTATTTTCGAGCCCCCATTGAGGCAAAAAAGTGCTTCTGCTATGTCGTAAAGCCACTTTTATTGCTTTTAAACTATGTGGATACGAAATAGTCGACATTCCTCTATTTTCTACATATAAAAAAGTGCTGGCATATTAAAGCATACCCCCTAAGTGGGTCGTCGAAATCACCTACCCCTTTTCCATATTTCACCTATTTATGAGAAAATGCGCTATTTTCGAGCCCCCATTGAGGCAAAAGGTGTTTCTGCTATGTAGTAAAGCCACTTTTATTGGTTTGAAACCATATGGAGACAAAAGAGTAGAGTTTCCTCTATCTGCTACATATTAAGAAGTGCTGGTACAGCAAAGCCTACCCCATCTCGGGACTGCCGAATTTACCCGCCCCTTTTACGTATTTTGCTAATTTATGGGAAAATATGCTATTTTCGAGCCCCCATTGAAGCAAAACGTGTTTCTGCTATGAAATAAAACAAATTTTATTGCTTTTAAACTATGTGGATCAGAAAGAGTCGAGTTTCCTCTATCTGCTACATATAAAGAAGTGCTGGCATTTTAAAGCATACCCTCTTAGGGGGTCGTCGAAATCACCAACCCTTTTCCATGTTTTACCTATTAATGGGAAAATGCTATTTTCGAGCCCCCATTGAGGCAAAAAGTTTTGCTGCTATGTTGTAAGGCAAATTGTTATTGTTTTTAAACTATATGGAGACGAAAGAGTAGAGTTTCCTCTATCTGCTACATCTAAAGAAGTGTTGGCATATTGGAGCATATGCCCTTAGGGGTCGCCGAAATCCCCCACCCCTTTTCCATATTTTACCTATTTATGGGAAAATGCTATTTTCGAGCCCCCATAGAGGCAAAAAATGTTTCTGCTATATAGTAAAGCCAGTTTTATTCTTTTGAAACTACGTGGAATTAAATGAGTAGGCTTTCTTCTACCTGCTGCTAAAAAGTGGTTGCACAGCAAAGCCTATCCCCTCTGGGGGTTCCCAAAGTCACCCACCCCTTTTCCATATTTTTTCCAATATATGGGAAAATCTGTCAATCTTGGAGCCTCTGAAGAAGGAAGAAGTCGATATGCCAGCACTCTTTTTACTTTTTTTTATGTAGCTGATAGAAAAAAGCCTATTCTTTTATTTCCAAGTGGTTTCCAAAATCAAAACTAGCATAACTATATAGCAGAAATGACCTTTTGCCTGAATGGGGGCTCAAACACTGCAATTTTTCCAATAAAGAGGGAAAATAGACGTAAAAGTTGGAAGAGTTCGGCAGCCCCTGAAGGGGGAATGCTTCATTGTGCTACCACATTTTTATATGTAACTGATAAAGAAGATCATACTTTGTCATCTTTATGTGCTTACAAAACAAAAACAAGGGCTTTACTGCAAGGCAGAAACACCTTTTGCCTCAATGGTTCTCCAAAATGACGAATTTTCCGAGAAATTGGCAAAATACAAAAAAGGATTGGGTGACTTTGGCAGCCCCCTGAGGGGTAGGCTTTGCTATGCCCTAACTTCTTTATATGTAGCTGATAGAAAAACACCTACTCTTTTGTCTCTAAGTGATTTAAAAGAAAAAAAATACATACCCAAAACAAAATTTTGCCACATTGGGGGCTCCGAAAAGCACGATATCATAATAGTCAAGCTACGGATAAGGGTGTGGTATGTAACCTTCTACTGGCTCTTGTGGGACTATGCTTTAAGGTGCCCGAAAGTAATTGCATGCAAAATGAAAACGCAGAGCAATGCCTCGATCCTCTATCTTTTTCAAGAGATTTCATTATTATAAAAGTTGCTTTGTGTAGAAAATGCCTTTTACCCTCATACACATGATACAAGTAATACATACCTTTCTATCGATCGCTAAGCACGTTACATGACTTTTCTGCATGTTAGGCACATCAACAAATGCAATGCAAGATAAAACAGATAGATGTCAATGCACATTATTATTTTGGTTCAATTATATTTATAAATTCTTGGTTTTTTTTTCAAAATATATTATTACAGAAAACAATTTCAACCGATTTCTACTATCCAAATCATACTGAAATGCGTATTTATTTAAGATTGTCCCATTGTCAGACTCAGACAAATAATTGATTTTTATTTTAAAAAAAGTCCAAGAGGGCCGCAAAAGATATCAATTTTGAACCCCGTTGGACACGATTTTGCAAAGAGAACATCAAGATTCAATAACTAGACACTTCAGGCAAATACAAAAACGTTGAGTGAAAAATATTTTGATGGTAGACAGGAACCCCCTTTTCCGACTTGACCACAACGATGCAGTCATACATGGTATAGGTTCGTTGTTGAAAACTAGGCTGAAAACGTAGCCTATAGACTGCCCAGTGGGCAATCAATCTTTGCTGAAGTAATTTATTTATCAGCAGAGACATAATAAAGATGAAAATATGTTGTTTGGAAGATTTAATATCATGCAAAATGCAGGAAACATCAATAAAGTGGGCATATCGTTTGCACACCTCAGCTATATGATAAAAATAGGCCAAAAACGCATGATTTCTATGTGCGCATCATATTGAAAAGGGGGCTGAAATCACAGTCTATAATGTCATTTCCAATTACTGGCATATATTTTCTAAAAGTAGAGATAAAGATGAAGAGAATGATATTATGTTTGAGAGGAAATATATTAAATAAAGTACATTAAAAAAGAAAATAAATTTTTGATTCGATTTTCGACAATTTTTGATGCAAGAAATCTCCCAAACTAATGATATGCAAATTTCATTACGTAATTTGCATATGTAAACAATAATTTCTGTTCGTGAAATTTTGCATATTTCCTGTGCACTATTTGAACAATATATTTTGAAAGTTTCATACAAAACAAGCATGATTTGGCTGAGATATTTCCCCTTGACTTCATGCTATGTGTAGAATGTCTAAAAAATGGTGAAATAGGGCCATTTTGTAGTGACGTCATATATTACGTCATTTCGGAGGGAAGACCACGGATAGAACCCGGCAGCAATGCATTTTTGTAAACTTCAGGGTCCATGCCATCCAGCTATGGGGTCATTTGCTTGTCCGGCTTTCGGTTGAATAAACCTCCTGGGCTGCCGGACTACTTAGAGCACCTACATTTCTTAACACCAAAATATAGACATCATAATTTGAAACAAAAATTTTATAGACTTCAATTTTGTCCCGTTTTTTTTAATATGCACTGTATAGTAGTAATGATGACCATAATGATGATGATGATGATGATGATGATGATGGTAATGATGATTGTATTGATAATGATGGCAAGACAATAAATACAATCAAACATCTACATGTATACCACTAATGACAATGTAATTCATACCATGTGCATATACACCACTTGTTCACTGCAACCACCCTGCCTGTAGGGAATCCACAGGTTGGACTATGGCATGCCAATGCTGTACAGAGCACACTCTTTAAAAATGATTAAAATATCACTTTTGTGACCAAAAATAATTTTTGTATTCACTATAGCGCTCAAAAACTTGAATATTGGGCATATTTTTGTGTACGCCCTCTATTGGTGGAAAATAATATGGCAAGAAAATGTTCATTTTTTAATCTCTATTTTAATTAAGAAAAAAATAATTTAAAGAATCAAATTTACTTAAGGGCCAAGTTGTATGACGAATAGGTTAATGGAAACTGTCAGTGTAAAAAAATCAAGCATTTGTCCCAAAGAAAAAGAGAAAATAAGCCAAACATTGCCATCCTTATTTTGCCACACATGGAGATATAACTGAGAACAAGGTTATATCATAACCTTGTTCATTGAATGAGTGATATACACTAGTGCATGCAATAACAAGATTATACACAACGCATTTTTAATAAGACACTAAAAAATATTAGAGGTATTCCTACCAGATATTCATTTTTTAACCTGGGTCGAAAGTGGCAAACACAGATTAACGTTTTACTGAAGGAAATATACTGCTCAACCATTTAGTTAAATGTTTTGGGACATACATACACTAGACCAACACATACTAATTCTATTGTGCATGGAATTTAATAGTTGCATATTGAAATGCGCTTATTTCTTCCTGCATGATCCAAGGCCCAAATGAAGATTGTGAATATAATTGTAATGAATGTATTAAGGTGTGTTTATGAACCTATATTAGAAATAAGCTATTAAATACAGATTATTTCATATTTAATAATCTGTAAATTCCTTATGGTATCTAAAATGCACCACACTCTGAATTTTAGAAATACCTTTCAAACATACATTAATTTACATTATCGATACTGTACATAGTTACAAGGTTATCCACTCATCTCTTACTAAAGACATATCCTTTATTTGCTTTCATCTGCTACATTGTACCATTCTCTATATCGTTATGAATTCAAAAGCTGTTTTAAAAGTTTCATTTCAGTTTAAAAGAAAAGAAAATTCAATGCAAGAGAAAATATCAGTATGCAAAAATTCTGTGTGATTAACATTTCTCTTTCTAATTTCCCTGAGTTTTCAATTGTTTAGATATGTGATGGAATCATGATTACATATTAATGATAATCAGTGTGTATGTATGTGTTTTTAATGGCTTGGAACAGAATGAGACAGAATAAATGATTGCAAAAATTAATTTGAAAATTTTTTGTTTAATTTTAGGCTATTTTTTAAAAACTGTTTAGAAGAAGTTGCGATGGGTTTTAATTGATATGATGATACACTTTTCAATTCTACACATATGGCCTAAATTAGAGCCATGTTGCTTTGAAGTTATTAATATGATCAACTGTCATCCAATGGTAACTTCCATGAAATCCTTCATTTTGATTGGCCGCTGAGCATTGTTGATGGCAAAGTTACTATGATTGTGTAAAGTTGTTAAGTTTGCGAAACGGCTCTGATCTGCTTTGCTCTTGAGATGTCATAAGATACATGTAGTTTGATAATGCAGTGGCAAAAAAAACATGCTTTAGTTGCTAGGTTAAAGAATATTGAAAGAGACATTTAAAGAAATGTTGATAATGTTGCCAATAGCAATGTTATATACAAATAGTAAGATCAAAGTTTGTCAAGACGAAGGAATCTTGTCTTGATATATGAAACCCTCATGCATGGTGATGCAAAGTGACTGCATTCTTTCATCCAGTACCACCCTAAAGTGTGGAAATGCTTTGATGTAATGTACATTGATGAAAGCGCCAGCAGATTAATGAATTATTTTGTCTAACTGCCCAATGCTCAAGCCATTGCAATAGCAATTTATGTGCTCTCTTCCATGCATGCATTTTTCAATAATCATGAATGCATTTTTCAATAATCATGAATGCATTTATGATATTTTTTTAGTACAAATTATCTAAATATGGGAATGTTGACAATTTAGGTTCATGATAAAATCTGAAATGATGAAGGATGATACAGAAGTTTTCATTAATTCTAAACTATCTAAAACGTTTTGAAATCTTTCTTTTGTCAAATTTATCTCATGAATTGAGAGCAAACATGTCCATGTTTAAACCATTGAATAAATTAGTCATTATGAATTGAAAATTTGATAATGGATATAATCTAGTGAGGGATGTTTTACATGCATTTGCATGTGTATTGCATAATGCATTTTCCAACTTCCAGTATCAAAGGCTCTTAACCCATGGAATGTGAAACTCTCTAATTTCCATAGACTTTCTATCTTTCTCAATCATGAATTGTATTTGATTTTTTGTAATTGTTTTTCTTTCAGGTGAGCCAAGCGACATGGTATTCTGTTCTCTCAAGCTCGGTATATCACTGCTGAGGGGAGGCAATGAATTGGTTCAGAGGGTTAGTGTTTTCAGAATGAACAAAATATTAAAGTTTTACTAAGAAGTGTGTTTGATTCAATCAATCTCAACTATGGAAAGCCAGCAGTGTCATTATTCTGTCACTTATCCCTTTGTAAACAAGAAGGTTCATGTTGATACACAAACAATATATTCAGAGGGTATTGTTTGAAAGGTCATATGCATTCCAGGTGATGATGATCTCACTGGCTTTCCATGATTAAGATTGATCAATCATCCTCCTTTGTTAGGTCTGGCCCAGTTTATTGACAAAACTAACAATTAATTCAGCAGAAGATGGCATATATCTGCTCTGATGACAATACATTGCATCTCAGATAAATGCCAAATGTTCAGAAGAGTAAACAAAAAACATGGCTGCCATTATGCAATATCCTTTGGGATAGTCTTTCCTTCGTCATGGTAGAGAAATAGGATTTTGACAGGACATGACATGATACTTTATCAAATCTTTACAAAAAGGATTTTATGATCAATGTTTTTTACACAATAATTTCATGTAGCTTTATTTGAACTACGCTTTATTTGAACTACACATATACAAATTTCATATACCCAAATATTCAATATTATGCATATTTGATAAAATGTTATCTGTTTTTCTACCAGAAAATGCTTGAACATCTTCAGGACAAGATGGATGTTGGGTTCTTCACCAGTGTGGCTGAGCTCATGGAGAAATGCACGTAAGTATCTTCTTCTTTCTTAATTATTCAACTTTTCTCATGATATATTGTTAAGTTCAATTTTCATGATGTCATGTTATTGTATATCAATGATGTGTAGAAATCCAATGTTCACCTGCACTTTTATTTAATTTGTTTTTAAAAAAAAACAATGTGAACATAGAATAAAGCATGAAACACAATGGAAACTATAATGTGTAAGTTTTACTTTCACACAATTAAAATATTTGTATATTAAAAAAGAACAACATCCACATGAACATCAAAAGGACTTTTGATCATGTACAGTATGTTTTATTTTTTATTTTTCATTTTTTATTTTATTTTTATTTCTCCTCAAGAGCATTTATTAAAGCATCATTGGCTGTCTGAAGTTGTTCAAACATGTATTTACATGGAAACCGTCTTTTTTATTGAGAAAGTAATCACTCTCCCATTTTAGTTGTAAATGAATATGTTTCTAAGCTATATATTTCTTAATTGTTTTCTTGTTGAATAGAATTAATTAGATTGTTTTCTTGCTTGAGATACAATGTTAATGTACGTAGGAAAACCTTCATATACCTTCTCCAGAGTCCTAGATCTGGAAGCATTTGAGAGGTACAACAAAGCTGAAGGTTTGGGCGTGACTTCTGGAGAAAACGCAGGTAGGGAAACATATCTAAAGTCAGGGAAATATATTGATATGAACAATAATCAAGGTTTTTTGTTTGCATTTGTAGAGAGAGCATGCCGTTTTGAACAAGTGTCTAAGGAAGTTTGGATGTTAGTCCATTGTTTACATTTTAAGATAAAATGTCTTCAGATTGTTTTTTAAAGAAACTTTAACAATATAGATAATGTAGATAAGAGTTATGTTTGATTGTGTTTTTTCCTTATGTTCAAATCATGTGACATGATAGTGGCACCGAAACAATCTTAGCGGACAAAAGATTGAAGAGTGAAATTAGTGTGTGTTAACAATAGTTTGTGTTCCACACCTTTTATTTTGATGGTGTTTCATACAGCTGTTTGCCCATGATTTTACTCACGACTGATAACCTGTTCTCGACTGCCAAATCAGCAAAGCCTATATTCTCATTAATTTTTATTGCAGTCTGCTAAAGCTGTTGTTACCAAGCATCCAAATGTAAAGTTTATTAATGGTCAAAATTTGATAATGTTTGGAAGACCACTTCCCAAAGTCAGTACAGGAAAATTGGGGGTATTTCTTAGAGTGCAAGGACAGGTCACCACTTCTTCTTAAAGTTGTTCATAATTTGCGTTAACTAATAGCTCTATGAAACACCAGAATTTACTGTTACTCAATGCAGTGTTTGTGGGAATACTAGATTAGTGTTTTATTGACCATGTTAAGCTTGTTAGAGCATGTATGCACAAGTTTCACATCTATCTCCAGACAAATAACTTTGGATAGATAGGTAGATAAATTTATTAATGTTTTTTAATGCTTTGACCTCAAGTAGAAATCCTGGTGAATATAATGATAAATGGATGAAAAGAAACTCATGATAAAGAAAAAGATAGATATAAGAAAAATAAACTCTTTTGTGAATTAATTTAATTGATCAATAACCAACTACAAAATCAAATTGTGTAGAATGATAAAATAATGTACACTGTATGAATGAATAGTTAAATGCTAAGAGAAGTAATAAAAGGAACATTTTGATTATGTTTAGCTTCTTTATGCATTCACTTGAGGAATAATTTGAATTGGTTTTTTGGTGAATTAAAGAAATAACTTTTAAAGGAGAAGAAAATTCAAAGAAAACAGATTAATTGGCATATTTATCAAACCAACAAATCTATAAATGAATAGATAAATAAATAGATGAATAAAGATGAATAAGTAAATTAGAACAAATGAATTAAGTTATGGTAAATTGTCACATTACTATGTGAAGTTCTAAGAATGAGTATATTTTCCAAGCATTTTCCACTAATCTTTCTGGTATTTTGAGCACCTGAAAATGTTTTGAATGGTGTGAGTTTGACATACATTTCCATTACCTCAAATTAAAATTAGTTTTCAGCAAGATAGGAAACATCATAGGTTTGAATAAGTTATGTGAGCCTGTCATGTTTTTATGAATTGAAACACAAATATAATCCATCCCATTTCTATAGGATGTGATATTTTCACCTTCTATTGATAGGAAAGTTAATACTTTAATAATAGCAGTGCTAGACGTTTAGCACAGCTTTACCAATGACGGTGGCATCATCAACATTAAAATCTTAACCTAAGGTTAAGTTTTTGAAACGCCATCATAATTCAGAAAGTATATGGACCCAGTTCATGAAACTTAAACAGAAGAGTAATCCAAGTATCACTGAACATCCTGTGTACGTTTAAGGTCACATGGTCAAGGTCAAAGGTCATTTAGGGTCAATGAACTTAGATTATATTGGGGGAATCAAAATAAAATCTTAACCAAGGTTAAGTTTTTGAAATGCCATCATAACTTTTAGAGAAAGTATATGGACCGAATGAATTTGAATGTCATTTTTCAATTTGAACAGTAAAATAGTGGCTATATACACTCTTGCAAATTGTGGAATGAATTTATAGATTTCATAATCCCCCCTCTTGATTTTATGGTAGCTGTGTGAAAGAATCTGATCAACTTGTAGAATATTAGGGTGCAATAATCATATTTTTGTGTTTATGTTTCATTTGATTTTCCCCTTTAGCATGTAAAATCTACACATTTGTTGTAATTCTGTAATTTTTGTAAACTTGATAAGTGATTAATATGTGTTTCTTGTAATTTTGTAAACTACCACTTTTTTTCTTATGGTTAATTGAAACCTGTTATTTGTATCTGAATTAAATTATGTACATATCATAGGTAACATATAGTACAATAATGTTTAGAATCTAGTTAAAGAAGGTATTTGAAGGTATTGTTTATTGTCAAAGTTTGTCATACCATGCTTGACTAGAAATACTTGTCAGAAAGAAGAAAATAATTTTATCATTTTGTGTAACACTGCCAACTGAAGTATAAATTATCATACTTGAAATAAACATGCATTTTGACAATTTCTTGGGGAAACATCAATAATTACTTTCTCGAACAACTCTCTTGAAGAGCAATTACCTCACATCTATATTTGCACCTGTTATAAGAGAGTTGATTTATGGAAGTGGAGGTAACTACTCAAAATTTTGGATCAATTGGTTCTTGTAGATAGATAGGTTACCATTAGGCCATGATGTCCATGAAGTCATACTTCTTTCATTCTGCTTAAAATAGGTGCAAAAGGGCAGTGATAGATTGATAAAGAATTTGTCCATTTGGAAAGCATTTCATGAAAGGACTTGTCTGATGTTTTATCAACATATCACCAGTCAAAACACCTGTGCTTCATAGCCAATCAAAATTAAAGAAAGTTTTCTTATCAGGCAACAAATAATGAAGGAAACACCCTCTGGGTCTCCTCTGCTTCAATTTTGCTCTTCAGCATAATATTGCACAAGTACATGTACCTGATAATATTACAACATAAAACAAAACCAAATGAAAACAAGGATCACATGACTTCATTGGCTGTCAGTCATACTTGTTTAAGGAGTTTCAGTGATTTTTCCCCATGAGTTCTGGTAGGTGACATTGCAGCTCTGGAATTTTCTCACTGAGGAGTTCCTCTGTTTACTTTCTCCCTTTCTTTCTTTTATTTCCTTTGGCAGGGGGGCATAGTTTGCTGAATATCAAATCATAAATTTACGTGATCATGTTTTCTTATTAGATGCCAAAATTCTTGTACTTGTCACATTACTTACAGAAGGACAACAAAACAATACCTTTATTGCACAGTCACATTCCCCCTACGGCGACTAAAAATGACAGTCGTTTTAACATTTTTTGTACCAGCTACATATAGGTGGTTTGAATAAAAATGAATAAAATTACTGTTTTTGACTCATGTTACGGTCGCTATAGGGGAATGGTGACTGCAGCATAAATGCAGAAATTTAAAGGACCTAGAGGCATGTTTTGCTTATTAATTCAGATCCTCCCTTTATTATCTTTCCATGTTTTTTTCTTCTCTTTATTTTATTATATGTTAAAATTCCCTCGTTTACGTTGATATTGTGTTTGATTTGTTTTCAATCCAATATTTTGTTGATATTTTACCCCTTCGTCTTTGTGCCCCCTGCAAACCATAAACAGGCTGTGATGGACTTAGAGCAGGTAAAAACTAAGAAACCAAAAGTCTCACATTATCTCTCTCTCTCTCTTGCTCTTTCTCTATCTCTCTCTTCTCTGTTTTTCACTCAATCACTCTTCCCCCAGCTCTCTCACTCAGGCAGTCAGAATCATTCAAGATAGATTTAAAAATTTCCCTTCATTAAAAGTATTTTAGGGATTTTTTTTTAAAGCCCCCCCTAATTCAAAGATTTCTCTGGAAATATATCTTGATGTGATGAGATAAAATACACCCCTTTTCCCAAATTGTGAATGTTCATTCCATAGAGACTATCACCAGAGCTGGGAAAGCTGGGCTCTCCTTTCATTCTTTGTCTTTATCTGTCTTTCTCTTTCTCTCTAGCTCTCTGTTTCTCTCTTTTTATCTCAATCAGTCTCTCATATTTCTTTCCCTGCAAAGTAAAATTTTAATATGTTATGGCTATGTTAAATGATCTTTAATTCACTTTCTGTGATATCTCTTCACTTCACGGCACTGTATTAACAAACCTCGGATTCAAATGCCCTCTTATGCAAATGCTGCAATACTTTTATAGTAGTGTAGAGCAAAATTTATTTTCATCTTTTCTAAATTCATTCTATTTTAAACCACTTCATTTATTGATCCCATATTCGTTTATTTGCATGCCAGCGAATGATCATTTATGAGGAATGATTTGTGGAGCTTTTATATTCTCGCACACTGGTTGGTTGGTTGGGGTCTAACTTTGTTTATTCACAGTTGTTCACTATACACTCCACAATTGTTATATTCTTGAATGGGTGATGCACACTAAACTGGCACACTACAGATCCTGGAATATGAACAGTATTGACATGTGTAATGCCATTTTGGATACTAATATTTAATATTCTTTTTCACTTTTTCTTTCATACAAGCAAAGTTGCTAAGCAATAAAGATGTCATCATTATTTTGAATTATCAAACGGTTTTAGATATTTGTAGATTATGTAAATTTCTTTGAAAAATAGGATTTAAGCAATGAAGGCATACATGCAGTTTGCTTGAATATGTGAGGAACTATTGTACCATCTTTTACCTTCTATTTTGTTAATCAAGACCTAGATACAATAACAAAGTGTTGCATTCAAGAGGCAATTTGCAATATTAAAGAATAAAAAATAATTATTAGCATCATTATCATTTTAGTGTTAATTGGGCTTTTCCACAAGAGTAATTATATTTCAAGTGATAAAAATTGAAATAAATGTGTAGGTGGTATTCCTATTTTATTTGAGGATTAATTGGAAATTGATATACCGTATTTCAATTATTTTGGAAAAGAATCAGAAATGTAAACATGAAAAAATGTTTGTGATTATCTTCAGTGTACACATGAATGCCCATGTAGGAATAGAATAATAGCCCAGAAGAATTGTTTTGTCATGCAATCATTGTAGGACAGTACAAACCTATTCATCCTTGGGACTAAAGTTCTTTTATTGAAGCCTACATTATTGAGAATGTTCAGTATTTTATTGTTAAAGAGTCATATTTAATTTATTTTTATTGCATGCTGCTGCATGGCTCTTCCTCTCTCAACTGCATGGCAATCTGCATGTTTCTTTTAAACACTTATTTTAATACTTATGTTTTATAGATCTTTTCATTTTAGTTGTTTATATGCATATCAATTTCTCTTCATTATATTAAGGTTTTGCTCTGTCCTTTACATGTGGAAAGATGAGATATGTATCAAAACCTAATAATATGCTGTATGTTCTGAGCAGATTCACCCCTCTTAATCTTTCATTCTAGTAGAGGAAAAAATCATTTTAAAGCATTCGTTAATTTGCTTTTTTTAGGATTCCAAAGAATTTCTTTGGTATTTGATTATAGGGATACAGAAGGCAAACAAATAATGCGTTGTATAAAGAGTTTCATGACATTTGCTCTGATGGAAAATCTGCATGTTAAGCCAAACTTAAAGGAGAATGAAACTCTTGGAGCAAGTTAGCTTTTGTGAAAGCAGAAAAATCAAAGAATAAGATCAACAAAACTTTGAGTAAAATAGGACTAGCAATAAAAGAGTTATGAGCATTTGAATGTCGAGATCACTAATGCTATGGAGATCCTCCCATTGGCAATGCGACCAAGATCTGTGATGTCACACACGTACAACTCTCCCATTTGGACACTGAAAATATACCCCAAAACATCTCTTTTTGCTCATTCTAATCATATGACAAACGATTCATCAATGATATAATGTTGTGAAACCTCTGTACTTGTCATCTCATAAAGAGAACACCTCACCTTGTGATATACTCTATAAAAGTGAGAATATAAGTGAAATAAGTACTAAAGTAATGAGGGAGTTGTACGTGTGTGATATCATAGATCTTGGTCGCATTGCCGATGGGAGGATCTACATGGCACTAGTGATCTCAATATTCAAATGCTCATAACTTTCTTATTATTCATTCAATCTTCCTCAAACTTTCAACAATATGTTTCTTTGATTTTTCTCTTTGATATGGATTCAGCTGGTTTCAAGGGTTTCATTGTCCTTTAAATCCTAACCTCCAAAACTAAATAAACCACAGTCCTTATCTTGACAATATTCTGAACCAAAAACTCTATTACAGTCGTAACTCTGCCCTCTGAGATATTTATACCGAAGCAATTGTCGCCGGAGCAAATGTCATGTCACTATATAAAGATCCATATTTTGATATAAACATAAAAAATAACAACAAGTGAATAAGTATTTTTGTAAGAAATTTTAAAAAGAAAACATTACTTATACACTATAGGGAATATCCGCATCATTGACTTAAATGAAAAGGAAGACCACATTGCTTTCACATCAAAAGCAAGAATTGATAATAATGAGAAATCCTCTTCAAAAATATATATTTGGTTTCTCCTCCTTAACCAATTAAGAAAAGAAGATGGTATGATTGACCGACAGGTGGTATTATATCTATCAGCTGCTCATATTCTTTACGTATATTATTATTTTGCCACATTTGGCATTTCCATTGGCTTTCTATGCAATACCTTACTGCTAGATTCTGTCTTGTATCATTTTTGTTGACCATACTTCTTTGGATTCTTTAATTTGAAATCTAGTTTGATTTTCTGTATGATATATTTCTCTTTTGTAGGAGAGAAGGCAATGCACGATGCAGAGTTCACTTGCGCCCTCTTCAGGTTTCTGCAGCTGCTCTGTGAAGGTCACAATTTAGGTAATTATTACGGGGAGTGCGTCATGAAAGTTGTCTGCTCTGACAATTTCAGTCAAATCCTTGGTTTATATTGGCTGAGAAACTCTGGTCACAGACTGTTTCCTTGGTAACTCTCAGAGAATGACAACCTGTTGGTGCTGACAAGCTTGATGAAATGCTTCCCTGTTCTTGTGTGTGAATAATTGATTCTTAATTCAATTTACTTTACCTCATATGAAACAGATTCAGAATGACTGACTTTGTTTGGAAATATTCAACATATAGAACAATAGAAGAATATTCCAAACCTTTATTTTTCTATGATGGTGACCACTTAAGAAATTTAATGTTCTTTTCAAAGTTTCTTTACAATCAAATTGCAAAACAAACATACATGCAGTGTAGTAAAAAAAATTTGCCTGTAGTCCTGAATCTTGTATCAACACTATACAATACAGTGTTAATCAAGATTATGACAGACATCTCCAGTGTGATGCCCTTGAGATTCATACTTCATCATTGCATTTTTTTTTTTTGTGTATTGTTGCTACTCTTGGTATTTGTGATTTGATGTTGGGGCTTCATTTTAGGATTGCATGTCATGGACAGTGTACAATCACTAGAAAAGGAGCTATGATCAATGACCTTGCAAAGCGTTTAATATTTTGGAATTCAGATATTTTTAAAATCTTGATTGGAATGAAAGATTTCTATTGTTGGCAATTGAGATGATCATTTGGGGTCAGGTCAACTCTTAAGTGAAACACTTTGTTGAAAGGGGTAAAAATATTGAATGTGAGTATTAATATATTGTGTCCTTTCTCCTTTGTAGAATTTCAAAACTATTTGAGAACCCAAGCAGGCAACCATACTACAGTCAATATCATCATCTGCACTGTGGATTATCTACTGAGATTACAGGTCAGTTAACCCATTGATTACTTAATTCTTTAATTTCAATAGGCTTTGTACAAGAATCACAATTTCACAGATTCTGTTCCTAAAAAAAATTGGTTTCATTTTTCTTTTACTAATTGAAATCAATTAATGACATGCTGGCATTGATTGTAAGCTCCTTTGAATTCTTTGTAAAAGCAATAAAAAAAAAACAATGAAAATTAAAGAAATTCAAGAAAAAAGTTTTAAATGAATAAGAAATTAATGTTTTCATCTGAACAGGCTCACTTGTGAAGAACACCATAAAGAGTATCTACAATGAAAGTTAATGCACTTAGAGCTTCATTTATTGATTAAAAGCAAATAGAAGCAAATAGATTTGCTCACCAATATAGATGTACATTTTGGAAACCACTGAGCTCTTCATCTTTTGGAAATAAGAGAGGCCCATTAAAAAGCAAAGCTTGTATTGTTTGTAAGTTCCACATTTTGTGTTTTTCTCCATTTATATCTTGTGTATGTTGAAGTGTGCATAATAGCTATCCTATCTTTCTTTCCATTACAGGAATCAATCAGTGATTTCTACTGGCACTACTCTGGCAAAGATGTTGTTGATGCTCAGGTAGTTATCTTTAACTAATTATCTATCTCTCCATGGAAAGTTGTCTGATTAATCGCATTTAATCTGACTTTTCTATACTTTTTTGTCCTCTTTAGATGATGCAGGCGAATCTGTCTAAGTAAAATCACCTGGAACCATAGGAATCACAGAAATCAGTTTGACTTAAAAGAAATTTGACTTTCAAGAAGTAAATAACACACATTTTCCATAATCTGGTATGAAATATTGCTTTAAGTTTAAAGGGATTATTAAAGATGTGATTCTTTTACATTTAGAGGGCCAACTTGAGTAGACTTGTATCGTGTTTTGTACTTTGAATTCCTTTAATTTTGATAGTTTTTAACTCTTTCAAACAGGGTCGAGAGAACTTCTCCAGGGCATTCAAGGTTGTGAAGCAAGTCTTCAGCTCCCTAACTGAATACATACAGGTAAGTGAATGGTTCTACCACTCATATAAGTATTTCTTGGGGGTTGTGGGTGTGCTGCAATCCATTATTGATTCTATGTGAAATGGATGAGGAAAAAAAGTTTCAAGCAACATTGTGTCAGGAATACAAATATACCCATTCTGTTAATTAAGATGAGGAAACAGGATGCCATTTGATCGATTTGATGATTTTGCGTAGGTTCTATTTTCTGAGAAAACTTTGTCAACATCCAGAAAGGTTCCTAGTCATGTGTGTTTATTACTTGAATAATAAAGGATTTGTTTTATCCATACATTACTTCAGGGTCCATGTTCTGGGAACCAGCTAGCCCTAGCCCACAGTCGTCTCTGGGATGCTGTGGTAGGGTTCCTCCATATCTTTGCCAATCTCCAGAAGAAATTATCCCAAGACACCAGTCAGCTGGAGCTCCTCCGTGAGCTGCTCAACCTCCACAAAGAAATGGTTGTAATGCTGCTTAGTATGCTTGAAGGTTAGTTGGTCGTAAAAATATGAGGCGTATAATGGCCACCGCACACCTTAGGTCTGCGACCCGATTTTGGAATAAAACAAAGTAAAATTTGATGTGAGTACAAAAATGTGAAACATCTTGCTGTTTGAAGTTCTGAATCATCATACGAATACTAATGTTCAAATCTGTTACTATGCTTCTATCTT
This sequence comes from Lytechinus pictus, assembly GCF_037042905.1. Classification (NCBI taxonomy): domain Eukaryota; kingdom Metazoa; phylum Echinodermata; class Echinoidea; order Temnopleuroida; family Toxopneustidae; genus Lytechinus; species Lytechinus pictus. Next base: position 15,335,558 of record NC_087251.1, read on the forward strand.
TATTAGAATAAAAGCAAATTGAATATCTTGTCGTAATGACGTCATAGCAACTGTACGATTGGCTAAGATTTGAAACCAATTGGACCTTTACTCCAAAATAAAGGCTTGCAATCATCCAAAATTGTAATTTGAACCTTAAATAAAAATATACTTTTTATTCACATTCTCAGAAAATAAGCACATTGCGATTTGTTCCAAAGTTGGATCGTGGACCAGTCGTAAGGTATGCAGAGGCCTTAAGACCAAAGACTAGATGGATGAAAGTGTATAATTATTATTGGTTTTGAATATGAAAAACAATCATTTTCCAAGGTTATTGTAAAAAAAAATCATTTATGTTTCTTGTTATTCTAGAGGAGACTAAAAATATCAAGAGTGTAAAAAAAAATCTTTAAAAATGGGACAGTATTTTAAATTGCACATCAATAGCAAGAATGATCTTCATGAAAGACAATTTTCAAAATTTCCCAATTTTATTTGAATCAGTTTTGGTTTTATTATTTTGACAGATCGTTTTCAGTTGCACTTGAAAAGTATTATCTATTGTAAATTACACATTCCTCCTTGTTTAAAAATTTTTGAGCAACAAATTACTTGGTAGATTTCACTCTTCCTGTAATCTACAGTCACATACTGTAAATGTGAATTTCACACCAGTAGTATGCAAGTGTAATTTACATGATGTCAAAGATAACAAATTAATTGGCTTTCCTCCTTTTCTGAAAAATAGAGCTCAAAAGTTGAAACATTGCTAACATGTTAACTTTGATAGATGTTAGGTTTTAAAATGTGACTAGTTGCAAGAACACGGCAAGTAATTTTAAAGAAATCTTTCCTTAATATTGATCTTGTTATTTGGTCATAATTTTTTGAATAACTGCTCTTGATTTTTTAAATTAATGACCAGCAATGATGTGTTCTGTAGACATTATCATTAAAAAATATGCCATTCATGGTCATAAGAAACTTGTATCATGTATGTTTGTGATGAATTTGTTCTTCTTTTTTTTAACCAATAAATAAATGTAGATCATCATCATCATCACCACCTTCTTTCTCTTGACAGGTAATGTGATGCATGGTACCACTGGTAAACAGATGGTGGATACTCTTGTAGAGTCGTCATCTAATCTAGAGGTAGGTTAACCCATTTTCTCCTGAAATATCTCAACCCTGTGGTGCTAGTATAGTGAACAGTGTAGTAAAAGTCAGTGCATTAGTAGGCATAGTAGATCACTTGTACTGTTTTTCATGATATATGTAGCGCTACAACTCCACCCACTATTATCACGTCCTTCGTCAGTCTGTTCCATTTTCATTTGCGCAACAAGGCCATTTGTCAAAAGTCTGTACTGCATCTTTTGCAGGAATTATTTTTTTTGCCTTTGGACAAAATTGAATGTATTTGGACTCTGCAACCTTTTTTTGAAGCCTCATTCTATTGACTGGGATTTATGGCTGACTGAGCGATGTTTTGCACCACTTTGCCATTCCATGCCTGAGCATTTATTTAAAAGATATAAGATTTCTTTATTTTAAGTAATTTCTGAATCACTATATTTTCACTTTTATATGTATAATAATGATAATAATAATTGGATTTGTATAGCGCTTTTTCAAGAGGATGCAAAGTGTTGTTAGAGTTTATAGACAAGTTAGGGTTTAAATCTTAATATACAGGTGTGTTTTTAAGATGCTTAAGAAGAAGTTGAGAGAAGAAATGTTTTGGAGAGATGGTGGGAGTTTGTTCCAATGACGGGGGGGGGGGGGGGAGTTTGGAAAGAATGTCTTGATGTGTGATGTTTTGTTATGAGTCTGAGTTTAATTCATTATTTTCCAATCTCTCTGTATTCTACAGATGATATTGAAGTTCTTTGACATGTTCCTGAAACTGAAAGACCTTTCTTCTTCTGAGGCATTTAGGGTGAGTTCTGGGTTCAATCTGATATTATTCCAAATATGTTTTTCTTTAAATTGTAGGGAGAGATGCAAGAACTAATGATTATGATAATAATTGTTATAAACATTGCTTATAAAGTGCATATAACTATGATATTATCAAACAAAGTCTTGATATGAATATTTTATATATTTTGGATTTCTAAATTTTGATTTCATTTGTTTAATTTCTATGATCAGGGGCATTTTGCACATTGATACAATTAAATCCAATATTGGTATTAATTAGCCGTCTCTGTCAGTTCTGTATAAGAGTAGTGTGATAGGAAGAGCAAGATTTTTAAAAATATATCTGAAGAGATATCTTTACTGTAGTCCCTTCAGAATTAGATCAGTGCACCGAGTTCAGAAAATTTGTAGTCATTATTAGATGCAGCTTTATCATGCTCTGCATCTCTTTCTTCCTATTACACAAATTTATGCATAGACAAAACAACAAGGGATCAGAAAATACAACATATAAATGACAAAGCTATGGATCTGAATATACCACCATGTACAATGTTAATTCTAAATTTGGTCACTGTTGGATAAGGTAATATATGGTTAGCTTTAAATATAGTTGAATTGCCTGTTTTTTCATAACCATCTCTTTTAGTTATTATAAAATACATGTTATTTACAATTGGAATGATATCTTTTGTGACAGGAATATGATGCAAATGGCGATGGTTGGATCTCACACAAAGAGTTTCAAAAGGCCATGGAAGCACAGAAGATGTACACAGCGTAAGTTATACTACAAACGTATACATGTTACACACAGGAATCTAGCACTCGGCAAGACATTCCTTCGTTACTACAGCGTTCTGCAAATTGCCAAGAGTTTATGAATATAGATAGAAAGAAATGAAAACTAGTTATAAAATGAAATTGACAGATACACCTGTAGCTAAAGAATACCCTTCATTCACACAAACTTTGATTGCAGTTTCTTTTAAAATTTGGAGCTCTTTGAAGATGATGTTAGCAATGTCAATATCTGATATGGTACCGTGATTGATTAAATATATTCTAAGATGCTAAATTATTTTCGTTTGATATGTTTGTTTTATGGTTTTATTTCTCAATAGAGATGAGATTGACTACTTGTTGAAGTGTGCTGATAGGAATAACGATGGAAGGATCGATTTCAACGAATTCACAGAGAGATTCCATGGACCTGCCCAAGATATCGGTATGGAAAATATGACATTCCTAATACAGTTTCATTTACTGAATTAATACTGCACCTACTCATAGAATTTTGAAGAAAAAAAAACTCTTTATCACAATCCTAAACCAAATCTATTTTCTGTAAATAAATTAAGAAGGAACCTTTGTTTCATTTGAGTAAATGTGGGTCATCTTCTTTTACATCTTCTAGTTTTATCAAGGTGACCATTCTATAGTAGCTACATGCACACAGTCAAGGTACTGATTATTCATGTGTATTGGGTACATTTATGAAGTTGTAATAATGAATATTTATTCTTATTCTATTTTGAATCACTAAATCTCTATTTGATTCATTTATCTTTTACTAATAACAGAATAAAATTAAAGGGATGGTCCGGGCTGAAAATATGTATATCTTAATACATAGAGTAGAATTCACTGAGCAAAATGCCGAAAATTCAATCAAAATCGGATAACAAATAATAAAGCTATTGAAGTTTAAAGGTTAGCAATATTTTGTGAAAACAGTCATCATGAATATTCATTAGGTGGGCTGATGATGTCACATCTCCACTTTCCGTTTACTTATGTTATTACATAAAATCATAATTTTTTCATTATTTCATACTTGTGTGAATAATATGTCTCCCTTATAATGAATCAAGTTGCAGCAATAGATATCTAATGCACTAAATCAGTTGTCAATCCAATTTTCTAGTTCTTGGAGGAAAAAATTTGAATAAACCTAATTTCATATCATAAAATACAAAAGAACAAGTGGAGATGTGACATCATCAGCCCACCTAATGAATATTCATGACGACTGTTTTCACAAAATATTGCTGAACTTTAAAATTCAATAACTTTGTTATTTGTTATCCGATTTTGATGAAATTTTCAGCATTTTGCTCAGTGAATTTTACTCTCTTTATTAAGCTATACATACTTTCAGCCCGGACCATCCCTTTAAGAGATACCACACCCCTCTGTCTTTGAGACTTTGAAATTTGGTCATGACATCTTCTTGACCCACACAATGGATACCTCCATTGAAATAATGTGTAAATAGTTCTTTCCTGATTTTGCATTTATATAAGTCTCAAGAAAGTGGACTATTAATGTTGATGGCTTTGGAACTACTCCCGGTTCAGTTTGACATTGTGGTCATTAAAGATATATTTATATCTTGATTTTAGGTTTCAATCTGGCTGTGCTGTTGACCAACCTTGCAGATCACATGCCTGGTGATAGAAGGTAACTATTGTCTCAAAAACTTATTGTGATTAAAGCAATCTTAATGGAATATTTATTAAAATAGAAGTTTTAATAGTGATGTATTTTTATACTGGGATATAATATGCTTTAAACTTCGGAACCAACAAAATTCCCAATGCTCTGTACATGCAAGAATATACATGCACCCTATTCTGCCATTGAAAAATTCATACCTTATTTTACTTTTAGGATATTAAAGCCATATTGCACATTATAAAAAATTAGCTGAAATCAATGACTACCTTCCTTCAATATGTAACAGATAAAAGTCAGATTAATCCATTTGTTGAAGAGGCCTTAACATGAAACAATAACAAGTGAATATTTGAAATATTGAAAGAAATATGACGATTACAAGCAATATGACATAATTGACTGATACTGTATGTTCTTGTTGAATTTAGAAGTAACTATTAATGTCATACAAAGGACAATAGTTATGCATGAATGATGCTTATAATTTTTATATGATGGTATAAAATAGTTCTGTCAATATAAATTTTTTTTTTATCAGGTTGGAACGGTTCTTACTGCAAGCAGAGAGTTTACTGATATACTTTGAACCCTACCTGGGTCGTATTGAGATCATGGGTAAGTGCTCTGCTTTATCACCCTCGCCCCCCCCCCCCCCACCCTCCTCCCCTATCCCATATTCCATGAATGTCATTTAATGGAAAAAGGAGTATAATTTGGGAGAGGATTGTATTCAGTATTTTGAGGGAACAAGCAAGGGAGAGAGTAAGGAAAGGGATTGGATGCTTTCAATATTCTAGTAAAAGTAGGCAATATGATTGCACATTTTGATGAATATGTTGATGATGATGATGGTGATGATGATGATGATGATGATGATGATTGATGATGGTGATGGTGATGGTGATGGTGATGATGATGATGATGATGATGATGATGGTGATGGTGTTGGTGATGGTGATGGTGATGATGATGATGATGATGATGGTGATGATGATTGTGATGATGGTGATTGATGATGATGATTGATGATGATGATGATGATGATGATGATGATGATGATGATGATGATGATGATGATGATGATGATGATGATGATGATGATGATGATGATGATGATGATGATGATGATGATGATGATGATGATGATGATGATGATGATGATGATGATGATGATGATGATGATGATGATTGGTGATGGTGTTGGTGATGGTGATGGTGATGGTGATGGTGATGATGATGATGATGATGATGATGATGGTGTTGGTGATGGTGATGGTGATGGTGATGATGATGATGATGATGATATTTTGAATGTCCATAAATTATTGTAACTTGTACTCTTTCTCGATATTTCCAAGAGAGTGCAACCAATCTTGTATCGTTTTAATCATTTCTTTTATTGTATATTTTGGCACCTACAGGCAGCAGTAGAAGAATTGAACGAGTGTACTTCAAGATCACAGAATCACACAAAGCACAATGGGAGAAACCCCAAATCAAGGTACATAATTATAATAAACTTCTTTTAAGGCAGCTTTCCTGACGAATTCGATTCCATTCAAGTACCTGTCCACCCATTTTTATGAAAAAAAATGTTAATAATCATCTTAATGTATGATTTTTTAAATATTTTTTTTAATTATATGTTCAATTCAATTTATTGGTAACACAATATGTTTCGTATGTAGTACAAACTTCTTTTTTTCATTTTAAGTGCAGTTCTAGGGATTATTGATTTGTATGTGTTTTGTTTTGTTTTGTTTGTGATTGTAGGAATCTAAACAACAGTTCCTTCATGAGGTTGTCAATGAAGGTGGAGAGAAAGAAAAACTGGAAGACTTTGTCAACTTCTGTGAGGACACTATCTTTGAGGTAAGCTGAATTCCATAGGCCCATACATGTATTAATGAATATATACATATATAATACAGTTTCATGCGTACGACAACAGTACATGGATGTGGAAGTCATTTTGTTTCCAGGGTTTCTGTCCATCTGTCATATTTTGCTTCTTGCTAAAATTGGCAATAAAGTTGAAATCATTGGTTATCTATAGGATGCAAAAAGCAACAGCCATACCAAAATAGATGTTCTATTGATTAGCATTTTGTTTCAAACTGTCAAAAATTGTCAAAGAATGTTAACTATAGTTTTCTTTTCACCACTAAATTACGAGAACAGGCTCATATTCTATAAAGCTATGGCAAGAAAATAAAAATTCTATAGTTTCTAGGTAATGTATTTCAGACATATAATGAATATTTAGGATTCAATATTTCTTTTCAATCTCTGATATGCCATGCAACATTGAATTATCCCCTTGCAGATGCAACATGCAACCAGCATCAGTGACACGGGCGAGAGCTTTCCAGAGATCTTCATGAGCCTGCTGACCTTTGGCGCCAGCCGGGACTCCCAGAACTGGCTGGTGTGGGCCGTCCGGGGTCTGAGGCCGTCCAACATCCGCAGGCTGACGGGAGACTTCTTCAGCAGCTCCCAGTATAATATCAAGCAGATCCGTTCAATGTCTCTCTTCAGGCTCTTCTTTGGTATCATCAGGCTCACTATCATGGGTGTCTTCAAACTGTTCAAGTTTGCCTTTGTCATTGTGGGGTAAGTCTGAACAGAAATTATTCTCTATCCCAACACCAAACTTGTTATGCTTGTATGATAGTAATTAATGATTGCTAGTTATGAAGCACTTGTATCCATAGTGCAGAGTGCTTGTGGTGCCATTTATCAAATATTGGCAATGTCCTGCTTATAAAACCTTGAGACTTACATACACTCAAACATTCAAACTTGCCACTTTCCTTATGGTTTTTGTTTGTGTTTTTTTATATCTAGCTTTGGTGTGAGATTATTGAGTGTTTGAGTGAGTGAATATTATTGTGATCAATTTCTTGATGAACATTGTGTACATGGGTAAAGCATCTCTTTACATACTTGACAACTTCTTCAATTTTTCTTGGTTGTGAGTAGCACAAGTGTGTATTATTGTACGAAAGAACTTGCAAGTTTGTATATTATGCTATGTTACCTTGCTGTGATGCAGGAGATTGAAAATCATTTTTTGTATGGCGAATGCATGATTGCTCCCAATGAAAACATAGCTATGTTTTTTAAATGATCCTATTTTTTTAAGTAACTTGGTCTGAGTAATAAGCAAGAAGGCCATGAGCACTGACATGGTTCGCTTTGTCAAGCCTGTTTTTGTTCATGATTCACCTTGTGCTTCCTTGGTTTGTAATGAAATATATATTTTGATGACATAGAACTTAACACTTTTGTACACCTCAGATTTGCAATCTGCAGCTGAAATATCAATTAGAACACCCATGTACATGCTTCCATTTTTGTGATCGAATCTTTACATGATTCTTCATGTGTGCATCTAGCTTGTGGAATGTTCCCTCACAATTCCTTGGCTTTGTTGTGAAAAACAGCTATCCACCTTAATAGCAGTCATAAGAAAAAATAAATCCTAAAATTTGTAGTTGATTAAAATTAGCCATATTATGATGTTTGTGTGAGTGAGAATGATAATAAAGTGTTTTTTACTGCACCGATTTCTGCTCACTCAGGCACTCGTGGCTCTTACTCATTTGTCTTTAGACTTTTGAAGCATTCAGTGATGAGCTGGCCAATAAACAGTGGTTCCAAACTATAGCTGCAGTTAGTGTTTATTTGATGATAAGTTTGCTGAGATTAAGCAGCATGTGATACTTGGGTACTGAAATACAAATTAGCATGGTCATGAAATATGATATTTAAAAATCATGCCCCTACTTTTTTTTACTCTTTTTTTTTCTTTTTCTTTTTGTAATCCACTGCTCGAATCTGTTTTCAGTATAGCATTCAAGATTTATGCTGTAAACTTTGTTATAAAGCTAAGACAAGTAAACAGGATTTATTTTTAATTTTTCAAAAGTTTTATTTTGTAGTGAATAAAATACAAAAGATTACTAATTCTCAGAAAGTGTGGTACGTATCTGCTCTTCTTCCACTTTCTGACTATACATGCCCCATACTGAATTATTTCAAATAGCACTTGCATAAAGTGTAGAGAGGTTCTTTAGGTACTCATTGACTGATTTTGACCTCTGTCATACCCCTCCTTGTGTTCACTGCCTAAAATCTCATTCTTTATTGGTCTCAAACGTGACATCTCTCCAGAATGTCTGGTCCATAAAATATTCAAGTCTAGCGCCACCATGTGGCAATATATATCCACTGCCATATTTTGTTCCTGTTTGTTCACAACTTTATGATAGACTTTGTTCCCTGCCACACCTATTTCTAATGGAGAATGTAAGGTCAGTTCAATATTCTAGTCTAGTGCCATCTCCTGGCATATGCATACAGTGATCCAGTTCTTTGAATTGGAGTACAATTACTGAAACATAGGGCTCTACCACGCCCTTTCCCCCTCTCTGTTAAAGGATTACATAATTTCAAATCCATTCAATAGTTGAGTCTAGCGCCATCATGTGGCACAATTTTTACAATGATATCATGTCTTTATCTGCCGGGATTATATTTAACTTCCTCTTTGTGTACTAATGATTTGATAGCAAATTGTGATAGATTCATGGTGAATGAGATTAGGATTAAAGCTGCACTATGTGTTTTAGGAGGGAAATAGAGACAATAATTGTTAAGTTATAAGTGCCAGTTGTATGATTATTTCAGTGAGTCTAATTGATGCCAAATAATTAAATGTTGAATTTGAAAAACATATATGAGTAGGTTTTAGAGTTAATGTGTTCATATAATTTGATCAGATGTCAGGTCCATGAAAAAGAATAATGAAAAAAGAAAATTAATATATATCTAGCAATGTTCATGTAACCACTATCATTGGTAATTCACTTTCATGTTGATTTGGAGTATAAATGAACTTTTATACTATTACAATGAGTTGTTCAATGTTGCATCCTCGTCATATATACAGAAGGATTAATATATATATATATATATATATATATTACAATTATTTTTCATGTTTTCAGAGGGGGCAAAGGAGGAAATGCAGATTTTCTAATTTGAATAAATTTAAAATGAAAATTAATTTCTACGCTCCTGTGAGAATTCATCAAATTAGGCTGGTAAATATGGGGTTTCTTTGATCTGAATATTAGTTCTATATCGGGCTAGAATAGAGGCTGGATATTGAGGAATATGAGGGGTAATGGAGATATGACTAGAGAAGGAAATGCTGGTTGTCAACTGCATATAAGCTGGTGATCACATCTACAATCCCTTTGGGTATATGTTAAGTCACTGGGAGTAGGAAATAGATCATGGATATATAATTATACCAGTATATTCTTCCCTGACATGAAATTAGATACAAACTTGAAGGATTGTTTGTCATACTTCTATTATAGAATAGTGTCCATTCATGCTTGAAGAATATTGGAATATACAAACATAAATGTTTGGTAAAAGAGAAGGATTGTATAGCCAGAAATTAATTATTTAAGTTCCATTATATTTTAAGTTGATATACTCATTTGGATATACAAATTGTTTTTTGCAATGTGAAGAGGAGGTATTTTCCTTTATGTTAGATGTATGCAACTACAGAGCTCTTTTATAATTTGAATTAAGAAATGCAAGTTTTTGTATTTAAACAACTAAAATGAAATCAGACCCACGTATTCATTTAGGAGGAGAAGGCTTATAGAGCAATGCTGATTCCTTGGTTACATCCTGAAGAGATTTCTTGAAACAGAAAGTATAATTCATAATCCTTGAGTGTTTCAATTACTCTCTGTTGCAAACCAAATGCTTTTTGTCTCACCTGCATAGCAGAGTGAGACTATAGGCGCCGCTTTTCCGACGGCGACGGCGGCGTCAACACCAAATCTTAACCTGAGGTTAAGTTTTTGAAATGACAGCATAACTTAGAAAGTATATGGACCTAGTTCATGAAACTTGGCCATAAGGTTAATCAAGTATTACTGAACATCCTGCCTGAGTTTCATGTCACATGACCAAGGTCAAAGGTCATTTAGGGTCAATGAACTTAGACCATGTTGGGGGAATCAACATCAAAATCTTAACCTAAGGTTAAGTTTTTGAAATGTCATCATAACTTAGAAAATATATGGACCTAGTTCATGAAACTTATACATAAGGTTAATCAAGTATCACTGAACGTCCTGCTTGAGTTTCACATCACATGACCAAGGTCAAAGGTCATTTAGGGTCAATGAACTTTGGCCGAATTGGGGGTATCTGTTGAATTACCATCATAACTTTGAAAGTTTATGGATCTGATTCATGAAACTTGGACATAATAGTAATCAAGTATTACTGAACATCCTGTGCAAGTTTCAGGTCACATGATCAAGGTCAAAGGTCATTTAGGGTCAATGAACTTTGGCCAAATTGGGGTATTTGTTGAATTACAGCCATAAATTTGAAAGTGTGTTGGTCTAGTTCATAAAACTTGGACATAATAGTAATCAAGTATCACTGAACATCCTGTGCGAGTTTCAGGTCACATGATCAAGGTCAAAGGTCATGTAAGGTCAAAGAACTTTGGCCACGTTGGGGGTATTTGTTGAATTGCCATCATATCTCTATAAGTGTATTGGTCTAGTTCATAAAACGTGGAAATAAGAGTAACCAAGTATCACTGAACGTCTTGTGCGAGTTATAGTAGTTTTCAAAATCGGCACTGCTGCTCTATTGAATCGCGTGATGCAGGTGAGACGGCCAGAGGCATTCCACTTGTTTAAAAAAGGCATAACTTTTACCAGTGCGATATGAGTTTTCAACATGATTAGGTGGTCAAAAAACACCCAAAATACAAAAATATGGTATATATTTCTGGAATTTATCAGAATCCCATTCAAGGATCTTTCTCCGTATTGATTTGATTTTCAAGCAACCTAGAATTCCTAGATTTAGGATATGATGATGGTTACTCTTTATAAGGAAGTCACTTATGAAAATAATATTTCTAAGAGTAGTAGAATAGGGTGTAAATCTTACCAATAAGAACATACGTTTAGGGATGGTTGTGAAAATGCATGTTTGCACAGTTGTATAATTCCATTATAAAGTTAGTGTGTGGTGTCCACTGAGAAGCTGTGGTTGGGATTCTATTTTTATCAAAAGAAAATATTTTAATTTAAACTTTAATAGAAGTAATGTAATCCTTCCCTATGATAGTGGATTAATGGCATGCAAAAATAAAAATATACATCTTTTTCTTTCTGGTGTGTGAGTTGAGCCTTTAAAAGGACAATTGAGGAAGCATTAACAAGCTGGGAATTAAATCTCAGTGTGATATCCTGTAGCCATGTACTTCCTTGTTTTGCTGCCTGTAAGCCACTTATGACTATAGAAACCAAACCTTTTCTTTCCCTATTGAATTGTGATGTGCAGATTGATATTTACTCCAGAAGCACAGATTATTTGCTTGGGTAATAAATGTTATTTCATTTATTGTCTATGCTAAAGTTTGGTTCCCCTTTTTATCCCCATTGAAGTTACCTTATTTGCCAAGCTCCCACTTTTTCTTTCTCTCTCCCTAATTTCTTTCCATCTCATTCTTTTCCTCCGACTTTTGTTCGCCTGGCTCCCTTCCTCTTTCCTTTTCCCCCTGCCTCTTATTTTGTAAAGAATTTATAGAGCTTATATTATTCTCTGTGAGGTCACAAAATAACACCCTGAAAAATGATTAATTTTCTATTCTTTGAGTGATTTTACCAAATCATCATTGATACATGTCTCTCATTTTTCTGCTGTTATCAAATCAGTTTGACTTCAAGATGGAGTTCTCCTTTAACAATATCATTATCTGGGCTGGCTATGTGTACACAAGAATTTAGCGTGTTTAAAAGGTAGAAACCAGGCAAACATGGGCATGTTCAATCAATTTTCTAAATCTGGAATCACAAATTAAAATACAGGCATAAAACAAAGTTAATTTTTGAGAGCGTTCAATCCTCTATTGCTCCCAATTTTCAATCCCACCCAATGCGCATCTCAGACAGATCAGTGAGTTTGACCCAGGAACAGTGTAGGCAGTACATATCTGATTCAGAAGAATTCCTGTCATAGAATCATCATGAAAATGTCTGTTACTTTTAACAAAATTTTAAAATCTCTGATTCTGCGAAATCGCCTTTCTTGTTTTCATGTTGTATAGACATTTTATTTTTACAACCAACTTAAAACAAATGAATAGATTGAAGGCACCTTATTATCTTTGAAGTTGACGATGTGTTTCAAGGGCGAATATGCATCGATTGAACACAGCCCCTGTCTACATAAACATATATTGTTTCAATGCCTTTACTCCCAGCTATGAATAACCAAGGAGATATCTCCTTGGAATAACCAGGGAATTGTTAGTGAGATTAAGCAACCAAAGACTCATAGTCGTTTCATGATACACACTTAGAAAAATAAGTGCGAATTGTACCTGTTTTGTTCCATATTTGGAACCCTCTATTTAAGGGTTCCTAAAAAGGTTCTTCATGTGCTCCAGAACATTTATAGGTTCCAAATATGGGACAAGCATAAGATTTCAATTTTTGTTATTATGATTATGATGATCCACCGCCATATTTCTGATGAGTCTCCTAGCTGCTGTCAAGAATGGCCAACATTTTATAATTGAAATAAATTACTAATGATGATTCAATGTCTCTTCCCCCCCTTTTTTTTTTTACTCAAGTTATCATCTATTTTCTTCAAATTAACATTCTTTTTCATGTGAATTCATATGAATAATTTATACTATACAAAACATGATTATTATAAATTGAGTATTACAACAAAGCAAAAGAGGAACTGGAACACTTGTAGTATCCATGGATGACATATATTGACCACCATTAGGACCTCTCTAAATTGGAAAAAAAAAAGAAGTTTAAATGGGAAACGGATATCTAGAGAACAATAAATTGTTTGTCATAAAATCAATTCAGAGGAGAAAGTGAATTTGTTGAGCTCTATCTAGGGATCCAGATTAGACTTGGTAATGAAATGTTAATTACAGTTTCCTAAATGACCTTTTTTAAAACATGTTGGAGAATTAATCTGCTAGACCAGGTCCAGTTTCCTGGATGTGTTCATATAACAGGGCACATTCACACTTGCCTAATCAGAAAATAATATCCATGTTCAGGCCCAGAGATATGTGATCATTGTGATGATTATTTTATACATTTTTTACTCCTGTCCTAATCAAATAAAGTTCTCATTTCAGTTTATGCAGTGGCCAACATGATGTTTTGCATTTCTCAATGAAAGATTCACTTGATCCATTTTAATTCCATGATAAATTGTACATGATTCCATTCATTATAAAATCTTTTAGCTTTTCTAAGAGAGCAGTGTGTAAGTAGTAAGCAATAGTTATGATATATATATTATAAACTGTATCATGAAAATAACAAGGATGATGATAATAATAATAATGGTAATAATACAAATAATAATAGTAATAACAATAATAATGATGATAATAATGATAACAGTAACAATGATAATAATAATGATAATAATGACAGCGATAATAATAATGGTGATCATGATGATGATAATAACAGTGATGAATTTCATAATTAATTTTAATGTAACAAATATCCCTTGAGTTATACTTATTTCTTTCAAAACCTGCAATTTTTTTATCATTGGATATGTGTGAATACCCCTAATGGTGCTAACTTAGCACAACAGTGGCATTTCCTTGGAAGATATCCTGGCATAGGATTTCCTGTGTGACGTACCGAGATTGTAGAAAGACTCGATTCATTCCAGTACTAGCAATTTTGCTTTTAAACTAGCTTTTAAATGTTTTCACACTACCCAAAAAGTCACCCAAAGAGATCTTTTTATTTAAGTCCAATGTTTACAGCTACATTTTTCTTGATTTTTATTTTATTTCAAGTAATATCATTCTCTATAAAATAGTGAAAACAAAATTTTAATTGAGTTTTTCTTCAAAAGCAATTGATTCCTCCCAGTTGAATTCAAATATATTTTGAAGCAGACAACAGACATTTTATCAAATGTATATGATTGAAATAATTTTTTTTTTTCAATTGCAAATTTTGGGAAAAATGATGTAAAACTAACAGTTCAAGATGTATTTCTTCTTATTTTTCAATATTTTTATTTACATTTATTTTTAATTCTTTTTTTTTCATGGAGATCAAATATTTTCCCACATCTGATATTCTGTTGAAAACAACCTCTAGTTATGCTGCAGTCACATTTTCCCAATGGCAAGTAATAAACAGCCATTTTATTGATTTGTATTAAAACCACCTATATGTAGCTGGCACAAAAAATGTTAGAATGGCGGTTTTTGACTCACCGTATGGCCGTGGTAGGGGAAATATGACTGTGCCATTAGATATTAAATGACATCAGGTGGGTGTTTCATAAAGCTGTTTATAAGTTAAAAGCGACTTCAAGAACGACTGGTGATCCTTTCTTGTGAATGGTATACCATGTATACACCAAAATCTTCATTGACGATGGTTGAGCGCAGAAGAAAGGTTCACCAGTCGTTCTTAAAGTTGCTCTTAACTTACGAACAGCTTTATGAAGCAGCCCTCTGATAGAACCAATCGATAATGCACTTGCTTCTTAATTAGGAGTTAGATTTTGAGTAAATTCTCCATTTTTATATGCAACTGATATCTTTATTATAGTTTACTGTACAGAGAGAGGGTGTGAAAGAGAGTTGCTGTATACTAATATACTGGTTCTATATCATCACCTTTTCTATATCTTATTTTACTCATTTACCATACTTTGCGAAAAAAATCTAGTATCTTAATGATTAAATTAATCGAACAGATAGAGTTCTGGGATTTTTTTCCCTTTTAGTTAGTGCTACACTGTAAATCTGTGGTATTCAGAACAACACCAGTTGGTTTAGTGAGAGAACCATATCAAAACGTGTTAGAAATACACCTTGGAGATTGATCATAACACCAAAGAATTTTCAATGAACAAACAGAATGTAGTATAACACCACCAATGGGTGTTAAACTAGTACCATGAATTTAACTCTGGTGTAAAGTGCTTGTTGCAATCCTCAACAAACACTGATGATTTAGTTTAACTCCATTTGTGCATCAAGTTTCTTCATTAAAACTGTCTATTGTGATTGTCCTATATGAATCACAATAATATCAATCACAAAAAAATACTATTTAGAATATCTTGTTATTGGGCAACTTGTCAATTTCATGACCCAAAATGGGCAAGTTTCTTTACATTCAAATAGATTTTATTCATCATCTAATTTTTTTTTTTTTACTTTTCGACATTCCAAAGCAATACACCCTGAAAACTGTGTTAATATAATTCAAACTGATATAGGATCAATTTTATTGTTTATTGGAGGACACTTGGGATATTTTTTATTACAATTTACACAATAGTGAAATTTATGCTTCAAAGAAATACAGGTCACATTTGGGGTTGTGCAGAAGCCCATAATGCACATCTCCATCTCTCTTTTGTTTGCCTTCCTAATTGTTTGGCGGCTTGACTTAAAAACATTCCTGATGCTTTTGTAGGATTCTTTTTGTGCTTAAAGTTTACTCAGGTTAAGGATTTGAATAAAGGGGTATGTGGGTGATATAAGCTGTACTCTTGTGTTTTATGCAAGTTTTAAAGGTGAATTGAAATCAAAATGATTATCTAAAGTAATTTTATTCACTCCATTCCTTTGAAGACCGGCTGTGGGGTTAAAATTCCCATATTTTTATTTTCATGTGACTTTCAGAACACTGCATTTTCCTTCCATTAAACAATACTGTACAGAAAAATATTTTTTAAAAGCAGAAACAAAATAAAATGGAACAAAGAAATGACAACAATGAAAAGAAGAAATAAAGCAAACCTATATTGTATATCCATGTCCAACTCAATATTTGTATTTGCGATGCGTACCTGATTATATCATGAATTCTAAATGAATACTCAAATTAAATACTTTTGGGACCTTTCCCATTTGATTTTTCAATGAATTTTTATGAAATAAAAATGTTCTACTTATTTTAGATGGATAATCATTTACAAAGGCACTAGTGTAAAATAGTTTCAGGAAAAGGGAACTTCTTCGTGAGTTCAAACATTTGAAGTGTGGAGTAAATACAAGATTCCTATTCTAATAGTTCCTCAAGGAATAAAATTTCTTTACTAAAATTTTGTATCTTTTGTCTTGTTATTTGCATTAACTTAAAGATAGAATAATTTAATAGTAAGCTAATGAAACATGAAATAAAGAAAGCTCCTTTAAATGATTGATTACAAACAGCTAATGAAAATGAAATCTTTTAAATTAATGTGATATTAGGCATTTTCTCTGGAAGCCTTATTAATCACATGCTGATTTTCTTATTGAGCAAGATTCAAATACAAATTATAATACAGTTTCGTCATCTTTCCTTAAAAGGTAAAATTAGTTTGTGAAGGAAGAAAGTGAAAGCTATGAAATGTAAGTTATTCTATGAACTCATTACATTACACATCTTGTTTTGGGGTCATATTGATTAGGTATGTCATAATGTAAATTTATTTGATGAGTAAAGAGTGAATACCCTGAACTCAGACACTGTGTCAATAATTCTGTGAATCATTATGTATCTATCTGTCAACAAACAGGAATGACACATTGTTCATTTTTTAGTGTACTACCTTCCCCATAAAAGCTAATGGTTGTTATATAATATTCCAGAATAAAATTATTTGAGGGTATGATATCATAAAGAAATAAATGTTATTGTTTGAATTCTTGGTATTTTGAGGAAAACAATCTAGTATCACTTATTTGAGTGAATAATTATTTGGCATTAAAGTCTCCAGAGTGATTAGCCATGAAAAACAAAGAAAATACAGGAAAAAAAAATTCTAGATGGAGGTATATAGTGGATGAGTCATAACATATTGTTAACTATCTCAGTAAGTTGTTCATATGACATAACCATGTTTTCATATTGATGCTTCCCTTAAAAGGTAATGGAATTGATGTGATATTTTGAAATGAAATTGTTGAGATTATGGCACAGAAGGTATTCTTGGAACTTCTAGTTTTCCGAGTCATGAATGAGTAATTATCTATTGTTACATATACATACTCTCTGATTAAGTCCAATTGCTATTCAGATTTGAAGATTATTTCTATGCACAAAATGATAATGCCCTTTGAATATTTATCTTACAAGTTTAGTGAGTCCATATTAGAGAGTATATATGCAAAGGTTATGATTTTCAACCATGCCATACTTGAGAAGTGGAATCATGCCAAAATTAAACAAAAAGCACCTCATTGAAAAATAGAGAGGGACCAAGTTTTTCAAATTTTGATAGTTTTACTGTATATTTTCACCAGCAAATGTCAGTTTCTAAATCACATCTTTCAAGAGACATGCTTTATGATATTCCATTTTATTTTATCTGATAATTTCAAACTTTAGATTTGCCCAAATTTATTATGCTTTTAATACCTGGTTGGTTCACCATTTATAGCATGTCAGTTTTTCAATAATAGTTAACCTGCTTTATGATATTCCATTTTATTTTATCTGATAATTTCAAACTTTAGATTTGCCCAAATTTATTATGCTTTTAATACCTGGTTGGTTCACCATTTATAGCATGTCAGTTTTTCAATAATAGTTAACCGATGATTACATGATATTATTATATGATAAATGTGTGTGATTTGAATAAAACAACTTAAAGTGGGTAAAGGGTTAATTGGGAAGGCAGGTGCAGGTTTATCCTGACACTTTCAAATATGAAATAATGACATGGTCGAATGCTGATGACGTATTTCACAGTTTATGTGGTAGTCCATGAGTAGTCTACAAATGCAGACTTTTCCTTGAAATCCACTTGGTCGAGCATAAAATGGTAGAACAGTAGGGAAATTGCCAATTCGTCCACTGTCAACTCGTCCACTCACCACACGTCGGTCTACCTCCATTTAGTCTAATGCCATTCCGTCCATCAACATTTCATCTAATAACCATTTGGTCCAATCATCACTTTGTCTAATCACCAGTTCGTTTATTACCATTTTGTCTAATAACCAGTTGGTCTAATACCCATTTTCTTTTCATTCATTTTGCACAATCAACACTTTAGTTTAATTAGACCACATGGTATATGGACTAAATTGCTTTTGGACCAACTGGTTATTAGATGGAATGGCATTAAACTAAATGAAAGTAGACCATGTGGTGAGTGGACGAACTGATGGTAGACCAAAAGATAGTAGACGAGTTGGCATTTGGACGAATTGGCATTAGACAAATTGACAATAATCCAAACAATTACCTCTCTAAATTTGGAAGGGTAGAGTAATTACAATTCATATTATGGAATAATGGAGGGGCGAGACAACTTGGAGGTGCCCTTATTTTTCACTGATGGAATGATGGGGAATAGAGTGTTAGGCAACCCAGACCTTTCTATTTATACTCTTCCTCTTTTTCCTTTTTTCTTCATCTTTTTTTCACCACTTGAAAAATCATGTAAGGATGACCAGTGAAACTGAAATTAGATTTAGGCCTAAATCTTAAAGATTTAAATTTTAATCATTTTAGATGGAAACAAATAGTTTAATTAGAATGTAGACTTCTATTTTCACTGTCCAAAGCTGATATGTTTTTTTTTTTTTTTTAAATATCTGTAGGCCTAATTTTGGGTGTGTGTGAGGTACTACATGTGCATAGGCATATTACTGGATCAAAGTAAGAAACTGTTTTTTTCTTAAATGAGATATTATGATTGTAAGACTAGATGTAGGTTACATCGTCTAGGTGTCAACCTCCCCTCAGATGAGCACAATAATGAGGACATATTCATATTGTATCTAAAGCCTGATGAGTTATTATATTTCATCAGATTTATACCTATGCGGTATCCAAAACAGAAAAGGCCTTTATTTGGAGTTCTGCGGAATTGCTTTCACGGTGATGAAATACATGTCATGTCATGGCTTAGGCGTCCTATCTACAGATCTAATCATAGATATATTGTAGTTGCCATATATGTTATAAATCCAGAACCATTTATTGACAAGCTCTTGTTATTGTATCTCTCCCCATCAAAGGTTTGTTATTGACACATTCCTATACCATGACGTCACATGCATTCATTGTACTCTATCCCTAGCCCATATCTCCACACTGCTCAGCAGTGGTTGATTATTGGACAAGAAAATGAGTCATATTTTGAATGTGGATGGTGTCTCCCAATATGCGTCTTGAGTTTGTAAGAGCTGAGCTTGCATGGGCAAGTACCTGCAGTGACATATTCTAGTTACATTGCAACATAGATGAGTCATATGCAGCGAGGAAACTACATGGAGAATGAGAGGGGGTAGAGATTGGAGAGAGGCAAACAGATTTGAACACAGACAGCTAGAGAGATAGAGAGGCAGGATTGAGGATGGGAGGGAAGAGTGAAAAGGAGAACAGGGGGAGGATGGAGATAGAGGGAGACAGAGACAGACAGATTGATGTCATTCCAACAAAAAAGAGTTGTAGAAAAAAATATATATGCAGCAGAAAGAAGGGGGAAGGGTACAGACAATAGAAGGGGCAAGAGATATCCCTTTCAAAGTGGTTGTTCAGTGCAAATCTATGCAGAATTTTACCTACATATTTTCTCGTATTTATGTGATTGCTATACTTTGAAGGAAATATTACCTGTTGAGAGCCAATTAGTAGAAAGTTATGTTTTGAATGAAAAGAGAATCACATGACTTGGTCTTTGAAAGTGTATTTTGATACACTTACAAGTGTGTTATATTGCCTAATTAGGTCATCGTCAACCACACTGTACTGAATAAGCTGACCTCAGCTCTTTTTTTTTTATATATCACTCCCTCAATCAATAATTCCATCTATACCCAGTCCATGTTACCCCATTCAGTCTACCCCCTGTTCATGCATGTAAAATCATAGATCCATGTATACCCATAGTAAAATTATACCAAGGCAGCTCTCACTGCAATGGAATACCCTGGTATTACTTCCTCCTCGTTATTCCTCCAAGGTATACATTTTAAACTGTCTCTGGACTGATAACCCAGACAAAGTCTGAAACCCGTCACCCAAGTTTTCATACAAACACGGAACCAACTGCATTATTCCTTTCCATTGTCTCTCCCCTTTGTACCACCTGATTGTGTTTGCTCTATGAGCATTAGACTTGGCCAACACACACAACACCCGAGAACCCCCGTTATAATAATGCATGCAAATAGCACCCAAAGCAGATGCGTGATTGACAGCTCCATGTCATGCATTATTCATGAGAAATGCATTATGCATGAGGGATTGCTCGTGTTTTGCAAGGTGGTTTGATGAATATGCATGAGTTTCATAGCATGGCCTGTTTTAGCCTTCTCTGGTGCTACTGCTGATGAAAATTATTGATAAAGTCATGATGTATCTTTTAAAAATAAATATTCATGTCATTTTTTACAAACTTTTGCATGACATATACTCATTCAAGCTAAAATGAACAGGTTGATTTTATTTTTAACAATTGGGATGATTTAAGCTATATATGGTATTACTTTCAATTGATACTGTGAAAATTTCATTAGTATTTAGGTTTCATTATTCCCAGTATTTTTACATGATTCTGTTGTCATGTATGTTTTGTTTTACTGAGAATTCCAAAAAGGTTGAAAAAATTAGAATTTTACCATCTATTAAAATTATGAGTTTGTGTCCAGATACAAGTAGTTTATATCCATTGTTATGATATATATATTTCATTCATTGCTGATATAGTTATATATTTTCAATAAATGATATTGACATTTTTCATAACTTTTTGAATTTTACATAATGTTTACTAACCAGTTCAGTTAAAATGGTACCAAACATGAAAACAATATCACTTAATACTGCAATCAGCTTGCATACATTTCATGCTATTTCAGTATTTCCTGAAGCAAACAAGCTTCAAAATTCAAACAAAATTTTGTTAAAAAGATCATGCCTGCTTTTTTAATACCTATACACCTGAATTATTTCTGTGTCAAGTCAAAATATCAAGCAGTTATTTTTATTTTAAAATTCTGTATTTTTCAAGCATCTAAATATAAAATAAATCTTATGAAATGCAACAAAACTTCATGAATTATGATGTCCATGGCTTACAGAGCATAATTAGGGTGCAGTTGGCTAATTTAAGTTTATTTCTTTGACAAAATCCGAGAAAAAAAATGATGAAGCTATCTTGCATGTAGCTACTGAGCTATCTCTCAATTTGCATTGTTGTTTTGAAAAATTGTATTAGTGTTCTTTTACAAAATGTAAACAACTTTGATTTTTATTTCAAACCATATGTGTGTTTCTTGCACTTGACTTGGCTCAAAATTCACTTGAAACAAAATCTATGGAGTTCTGGTTTGCATTAAAAAATGATTAAACAGAAAGCCCCCCCCCCCCCCTCAATAAAAAACAAACTTTAACTGATAATTGGAGCTGTGGTTTGCTTTAGAAAAAAAATGATTGAAGACAAAATACACCCCCACGAAACATAATACATAATATGGGTTTTGTTTTACTTTAAGACACAGGAAGGGTTCAGAAATAATGTTTCCATTGCTTGATATCAATCATTAATGTTTAACTTATCATCCATGTTTATTTCTTATGTATTCCTAACACTTTCTAGCAAGCTGATCGGGCTTCTTGTTGGCACGCGAATCTTAGAAGATGCTCGGGAGATCACAGGCAGTATCAAACACTCTCTACATGTGCCTCGGGTTGCTAGGCGACAGACATCATCACTGATCAATGTGCCTGGATATGGCATGCCCTCAGCGAGGAGGTGAAGATTCCTCTCTTTCTCCTTTTCCAATGTCAGCATCCCATTCCCCCTAAATTCTGTCTTTCTCCACCTTATGTTACGTTTTTTTTTTATCTTCCTTCATTTTCTTTTGATCCTATAGCAGGCAAATTAAGATTTGCATTGCAACTTATGTGACCCAGATATTTTGAAAAAATAGTGTTATGCACTAGCACATATATTTTTTGCCAAGATAAGTGTTGCAGAAGTTGCTTTGCAAATGTCCTGCTTTGGTTAATTTATTCATTTCTATTGGTTATGTTTAAATTTGGATTAAAGATTGCATTAGTGAACCCAACCCCTGATTCCCGAATTCCCCACTTTTTCCATCTTTCCTCTGCTCTGCTCTTCTACAGCTGTCACCTTTTTCCAATTCTTCCATTCTTTTTCTTTCCATCATGTTTTCTTTAACATCCTTGTGTGTCACTTCTTTTTCCTCTTACTACATCATCTGTGAGATTCTTTCTCTTCTTTACCAATCACTTCCCACTTCTTCCCCCTTTTTCATCATTTTCACTCCTCAGCCCCCCCCCCCACCCCACCCACCCATGCTACTCTTCTTCTTGTTGTTATTTTGTATTACAACAACTCTTTATGACTTATAACAACTCTTTTTTATTCCAACTTCAGCTTGTGGGTTCAAGCAGCCATGAAGCAATTTGCAATTTTTAAAAGACTAGTTTCATAGATGGATTGAACAAACATGATATAAATTTTTCCTGTATTTTGTCGTAACCTTCTGTATTTGATAAGTAAGCATGAATCACCACATGATTTTCTACTTATAAGATTTCATTCTAAAAGTGGCATGTCATTCATTTTAGTTGTTTGTTTCTAAGACAAATGAATGCTTGTGAACTTAATATCGGTTTTATATCATTCGGTATTAATACCTGACAATGCGCCTCGGAATAGATTATTTCTTGATAGATGGTGCAATACAAATGCCTATTTTCATTATTATTATTGTTATTATTATTGTTTGAAAGTTTGAAAGTGGGGATTTTTTTTACCTGATTGCTAAAAAAGCATGAATGCTTGTAAGCAAGCAACCAGAGGACCGACGGCTTAAAGTCCTCTCCGAAGGACCTGGTAATGAGGATTAATGCCTTACCAAAGGGCACTAGCGCACCAAGTGGGAATCAAACCCGGATCACCAGAATACGAATCCCCCGCTCTACCGACTGAGCTATCGCGCCTATTTATTATTATTATTGTTATTATTATTATTGATGATAATGATGATCACTAATGTTTATAGATAATGAAAACAATAATAAAAATAATGAAAAGAATGTTTATATAATGATAAAAAAATAATATGGTGCCTGTTCATCAAATGTGTTTTTTCTGAGGTGCACATGAAAATAGTAGAAGAGAGTTTGAATATGCTTCATAGTCTTATTGACTGGTATTCGTAAAGACTTCAATGTCTAAAAGAATGTTAGAACTTCAATCAGGTTGAAATATTTCCAAACAGAATGTGGTGCAACTGAGAAAGCCCTTTCAAAGCAATTTGCAACTCTTCTTGTGGGAATCTTTAGAAGATTGCAATGCATTGATATCAGGATATTACCTGACATATAATTCATGACAAGATCTTGTGAATATCTAATTGTTCATTGATATTCATTAATTAGGATTCTTTGTAAGTATAGTATAATAATATATATATTATATGTGTCTCCTTCCAAGACACTAAAAAAGTCAAATTTCATATTGATCATGAGTATATCTTCAAAATGTTAATCACTAGTTGACCTTTTCTTCGTGTAATATACTTGTATAACCATAGTAACTAAATGCAATTTTCATTTTCAACATGATTTTCTTGTGGTATACAATATTTCTTTTACCTTTGGTAAATTAAAAAATATATTTAAGCTATGTATTTTTTCATTTTGTTCTATTCCAATTTAGGAACTTTGGTTTCTGGCGATATTTTACCTCTCAGTATTTTACCAATCTTAATTCAATGTAAGGTGTAGTCTTTAGTCAAACAGAATATAGCTTTCTAATCACACTCTCTCTCTCTCTGACACAAAATCCTTGCTTTCCATCACAGAATAGATTCTATTCACATAAAATGGTTAGATTACCAATTAAAAAAAACATATATATCCTCTCTATGTTCTTTATGTGATTCTTTCAATGTGCTGTATTTATATGTGCGTCCTCCACAAACAGTGCTTGAGACACTACATTTTGCTTAAAATTATCTAAGACCAAAGTTTTCTAATTCAGTGGTATAAACCTTCACCCTTTCAAAATTGTGAAAGAAAAAAATGTTGGTAACCTACTTTGCCCTTCAGTAATTTGCTCTATGCGCTGTAATAAATAACATTTCTATTTCATATTTTTGATGTTTTAGCATTTTTTGAACAAATTTTATAAATTGCAGCTCCTATTGCCGCCCTTTGTGTTTAATGTTTGAATTTACATTTAAAGTAATAAGTAAAGACTTGTATATGAGACTCGTACATAAATATAATGAGATACATTTTTTAGATATTTCTTTTGATGATGTTTATTAAGTTAAGTTTACTATATTGAAAATAATATCATAAGTCATTGATTTGGTTTGGTTCAAACTTTTCATCGTGATTCACTACCATTTCTCTAATGCAAGTCTTGATTATAAATATACATGTTTGAAGTGTTGAAAAAAAACCCTGATAAATAGCTTTAGAATTCTTTTCTATATTTTTTTTTTTACGGGACGTATTATGGTATCACACTGGGTGTCTGTTTGTCCGTCTGTCTGTCCATCCGTCCGTCCCTTAAGTTTCCTTGTAAACACGATAACTTCAGTTTATCTTAATCTAGGCTCATATAATTTGGTGTGTATTATACTAGCAGGGATCCCAGGAAGCCTATAGATTTTGAGGTCAAAAGGTCAAAGGTCAAGGTCACAGTGACATGTTTTCATCTTACCCTTCTCAAGTCCTTGTAAACACAATAAATTCAGTTTAACTTAACCTAGGCTCATATAAGTTGGTGTGTATGATACTAGCATGGTTCCCAGGAAGCCTATTGATTTTGAGGTCAAAAGGTCACAGGTCAAGGTCACAGTGACATGTTTTCATCTTACCCTTCTCAAGTCCTTGTAAACGCAATAACTTCAATTTGATTTAACCTAGGCTCATGTAATTTGGTGTGTATGATACTAGCATCGATCTATCGATTTGAGGTCAAAAGGTCAAAGGTCAAGTTGCCACCTTCCACTTTTCTTACTTGACCAATAACTCCATTTTCCGCGTTACAGGTGGGCATATTATGTGCTCGCCCCAGCAAAACTCATTGTTGTTTGGAGGGGGAAATAGAGGGTTTCAGGTTTTGTAGCTTATACCCCTTTCATAAACCCAATAAAACATATCCTCCAATTAGCCGCCTAAGAGTAGTGCGGATAATTCAATAAAAATTGCGTTCACAAACTCCATAAATTATTTTTACGAGCGCCCGTCCTGAAAAAGGCGGATAATCGTCATGACAACTGGACATGCCCCCTCCAATGCGGTTGTGTTGGAAAAGGGTGACCTTGTGACCGCACCATGGCAATTATCCGCATTATTTGGAAATACGTTCATAAACTCAAAATCTTGTCCCGATGCCGCTATTATGCGGATAATAGCAGCATCAGAATAATGCGGATAACTCTTGTCCTCCTCTGATTTTACGACCAAATTATGCTGCTATTAGCCGCATAATTGTGTTTTATTGGGTTTATGAAAGGGGTATTAGATTGTTATATTTCAAATCATCATACAAATTGTATTTTCATGTGGTAAGTTAGAATATTATGTTGTCTTTATTAATCGATTCATCTCGACATTTTCATGTTTCTTTCCTTTTCCGTTAATTGTCTAAAAGTATTCCTCTGTGTCTGAAATACTTCATCATATTTGTCTGTGTTTGTGCTTTTTTATGTCTCTTCAGAACTGGGCTTTTACAGTTTCATATCTCTCTTTGTTTCTCTCATTCCATAAATCTGCAATGAAAATGCTCTATTTTACTACATGGTTATTAAGCACAAATATACAACATTATTCACAAATCTAACCATATTAGCTAGGCTTCTCTTTTATTAAACAACTTATGCTAGATGGCTGTAGTATCTATTATCTTCATTTTCCTAACCATCACCAGCCAACTTCTTGCATATATGTTACATTAGCAAACTAATTTTTCATTACTTTTTTCCCCAATTGAATATTCAGCAAAGATTTTTTTTTTAATCATTCAAATTGCCATTGTAATCATAAATTTAAAACTATTTCCATTTTGAAAATAATCAAGTATTATATGAATGCTACTTCCTATCTCCACCATTCTCCCTCATATTTTCAAATCCCATCAAAGAAGTCATATATGCTTTAGATTTTCCTGGAAGATAATTTTAGAAAAAGTAAAGGTATTGACACATTACACTTAGAAATACAATGGTAACATTCCTTACTAATACATATATTTTCATAATGTACTGCATTGACATTTTATATTTCTGCAGTACGAATATTACTTTTAAAGCATTGGTTGTCATGTAGATATAAAACAGTTTTCCCATTCGGCTCAACCATCTAAACATCAAACAATTTCCAGTGATGACTTAATCAGTTAAATGAAGACACTTTACAGTGACATATTCATCATAGGGGGAAGTCAATCTTGACACCAAGTTGGTAAATCAAAGTGAAAAAGTGAGACAAACAGGTAGTTTAAGTGATCAATTTGTCAACAAAATCATTTTTTTTAATGTCAAAGCTTAATATTGTGTTAATCACAGGCTACCTGCTCCATCCAGTGGCACCAGAATGTTCTGGGTAGACAAAAGTTGGAGATGATTCAAGTTCATTGTGTTGGGTGGACATTTACTTCAGCATGCCACAAAATTTGAAATTAATTTTGGTTTGGGACGACTCTCCCTAGGTGTAAACCCTTCAAAGACTTGATTTGAGACATTTCTGTAGACTCAATTAGGTGATGAAACACTAGCATCAACACCGAACTTGAAATAACCCAATGGTTTGTCCATCCAATTTTTTGTATGCTCACAATAATCAAGTGCCACTGTCTCCGTCATATGCTGTACATCATGAGGTCAATAAATTGCCACTGTTTTAGGGTTCCCTAAGAATTAATATATTTGTCTTCAGGGGCGGATCCAGCTTTTTGTAAAGGGGGGGGGGGGTTGGGGTGGTATGCGAGGGAGCGTAGCAACCGAGTCCAAGCGAGCGGAGCGAGCGAGGGGGAGGGTGTGGGAGGGGGGTGTCCCCCCTCCCACAGTAGGGAAAATTTTTGAAAATCTGTGTGTGAAAATGGCGTTTTCTTGCATAAAAAAAAAGATAAGATTTTAAAAAATGGTCCCCGGATTTTTTTTTTGGGGGGGGTTGCAACCCCCCCAACCCCCCCTCTAGATCCGCTTCTGGTCTTAATAGAAACATCAGTCTGAAAACTTTTATCATATTAGATGTTCAAGTAGATATCATTTCAAATTCTTAAAGAGATGATTCATTGGAATCTGTAGTACAAGTCATCAGTAGTGTGTGAGAGAGTTTCTGAGATGCATTCCCATACTTCATGTTATATTTTATTTTCCCTCTATTCAGGGACACTGTGTCCGCCTTTGGCATTGATTTCTTGAAAGGCAAGGGTGGTGGAGGCAACGATCAGTACAAGCTGAGGATGAGGAGGAAACGGAGACCTTTGACCCCATCATCTAGCTTTGACTTTGAAGAAGAGATGTCCATGGACAATATGCCTCCACACACCCCCTCCGAAGCCTCAGATAGTTCTTTCGATTCAGGGGCCATGGCAAAGGTAGGGATTGCACTCCTTTATTTGCTTTTATATGATATGGAATTTTGATGTGTCTGTGGTATAAACTGATTATAGTGAATAGTGATAAACCAATGTTTGTAATTTGGCATATGTTACAGAGCTGAGGTAAGTTAAACATTTTCCTGCCCAATTGACCAAAAAAAGTCAATATGACCCTGCGTGTTTAATGTTCAATTGGATAAGGAGAAAGTATATGATGGCCTCCAAAATTTGAACTAATTTTAATGTTCGGAGCCCTTCTTTTTTCCAGACTGAATTTCCCATGCCTGACATGTCAAGTGGACGTCGTGATAGCACTGTCTTCCCTAGGTAAGTACAGGTGCTTTTCCATTGACTATTAGATTGTTGTCAAAGTACCTCTTGATGTGTCTATAATGATGATGGTGATGTTGATAATGTGAATGATGATGATGATGGGGAAGATGTTGATGGTGATGTTAATGATTCACATCATTCAATGCAAGCACCTTGAAAATTGTTATCATGCCGAGGACTTGCAAAGAACGCAAGTCCAGAGTTATGCTTTTAGGTGTTCTGTATTAATGAAAGGAGACAAAAAAGGGGTAAGACATGGGCCCGTATTCTGAAGTCAGGTTTAACTTAGACCACAGTCTAACTCTGTACTAAAATTATGGGAAGCCAAGAAATGAAAAAATAAGTTTATATTGTATATTGCTTATGTTTAATATTTTGTTTCCTTTTGCTTTTATAATGTAGAAAATACTTCAGTTATCATTCCCAGACAATTATGAACAATTTGGGTGTCATTTGAGTTAATAAATTGAATGTTTACTGTTAGGGATTTGTGCCCCAATTGGCTCTCCATACTTAAACCACAACTTTAAACCAGGGGCCGTATTCTGAAAATTGTCTTAAGAGAAATATTCTTGCATCTTTAGAGTTACAATAAAATCTGTATTCCGAAAATTCTTGTATCTTTTCTTGTAACTTTCGCTGAGCGCGTATGATGTCAGAGCTAGAATTATGCATAAAGTTAAAAAACGGCGCATAAATATCCCTTTGCGCAAGATAACATATCAAGATAAAAGTTATTCTGAAAATTTTCTTATCTTAGCGTTCTGTTAACTTCCTTGCAAAATACAAGAAAATTTACAAGAGGTAGGGGGCTATCGTAACTTATTGTTGCATGCGATATTTGTCCGTCTGCAATAATTATTTCTTGCTGCATCCCGCAAGAACATGTTTTACAAAAGGAGACATTCCAAAGACATTATAACGACAGATTGGTAGACTTTTCAGCAATTAAAAATTGGTGTTCGAGACGATGAATCTTTTCAGAAGAAAATATATCTTTGAGAAGAGCCATGTGTATTTTTTAGCACAGAAGCGCACAAGCATGAGCGTCGGGAGCGCAAGGAAATTACGCCTCATATCAACAATGTGCTTCATTATTTTTTCAGAAGAGACGCTTCTATTGGTTGACCTAAGCATGTAACAAGCTTAATGATTGGTTGATGATGACATATTGGGCGTGTCAGAGATAAAATAGGGGACGTCCTTACAGAGATAAGACAATTTTCAGAATACCAATTTAAGAGAATTTTAGCGAGCTGTTATCTTGCTGACTTACAAGAAAAGTTACAAAAAAAGTTAAGACAATTTTCAGAATACCACCCCAGGGTTTAATTTAAATCAGACTTCAGAATACGGGCCCATTGTATTTGTTCAGATATTTCCAGCATGTTCGGAAAGTTTATATTTGCCATTACGATATCATTTTGAATGTCCATTTACAGAATTAAGATGCATGTCCAGTTAGTGTGCTAGTGCCATTTTGTAAGGCATTTGTACTTCTCACTGGACTGCAGGCACTGACTCATATTTGATTCTTCAAGCAATAACAGGTCTACAGTGAAGACTAGACTCCAAAGACTCTTCAAGCAATAACAGGTCTACAGTGAAGACTAGACTCCAAAGACTCTTCAAGCAATAACAGGTCTACAGTGAAGACTAGACTCCAAAGACTCTTCAAGCAATAACAGGTCTACAGTGAAGACTAGACTCCAAAGACTCTTCAAGCAATAACAGGTCTACAGTGAAGACTAGACTCCAAAGACTCTTCAAGCAATAACAGGTCTACAGTGAAGACTAGACTCCAAAGACTCTTCAAGCAATAACAGGTCTACAGTGAAGACTAGACTCCAAAGACTCTGTGTCAAATAAGACACAAGGTAGAGCCAGCCACAGTACATAGTGTATTATGCAAATTGCGAAAATCAAGGGTCTATGCCTGCAGCCTAACTCAAAG
Source organism: Lytechinus pictus (assembly GCF_037042905.1). Classification (NCBI taxonomy): domain Eukaryota; kingdom Metazoa; phylum Echinodermata; class Echinoidea; order Temnopleuroida; family Toxopneustidae; genus Lytechinus; species Lytechinus pictus. The sequence goes on from NC_087251.1 coordinate 15,365,898, forward strand.
ACACCTTAAAGCTGTTGGTCCTCTGGTTGCTTACAAACAAGCATTCATGATATAACCGCCACTACCACCATTTTTGCAATCATGGTGGGCTCCCATTTTTCCACAAGAAAGTAATTTTCAACCTTCATTTTATACAGATCTCAGTTATTTTGATTTTCATTTAACTGACACCATTGGAAAAAACTCTTTTCTAGATATTTTTGTATGGGAAAAATGCATTTTCCTCAAAATTATGAAAAGGGCAGCATGTTCCTTACCGCTTTTAAGATAAACAAAGCAATGAAGTGTTGTTTCTATGCAGTCTCTTCCTAGCAACCGAGATGCCATCAACCCAAGTGAAAGAGGAGGAAGAAGAAGATCCTGTTTATGAACCTCAGATGACAAGGGTCAAACAAACTGTTCTGGTAAATTTAAACTTGATAATGATATCATAATAATTATCAAAAATATGAAAGGACTGATGTTATAAAAATATCTACATATGTTATGGATGATAATGAAAGTAGTCTTAAAAATAGTAATAATAATGATAATGATAATAATGATGATAATGATGGTGATGATGATGATGGTGATGATGATGATGATGAGGATGATGATGATGATGATGATGATGATGATGATGAAATAATAATCAATGATAGTAGAAATTGTAATAATGAGAATGGTATTGGTTTTATTGTTAATGGAAGAATGACTGCAATGATGAAATTCTTTATATTCATTAGTGTTTCTGTAGATATATATATTTTCACAGTACATTTTCTCCATACAGAGTCTGTTTGCTAGGAACTTCTACAACATCAAATATATTGCTCTTGCATTGGTCTTCTGTATAAACTTCCTTCTTCTCTTCTTCAAGGTATTCATTTCATTACATGGAATGAGCATGATTGTGATGGTGATTTTAAGTAATTGATAAAAATGTATTTTGATGGTGATAATTGTTTTGATTATCATGATTATTGTAATGTTAATATTTCTTTACAAATCTGATATGGATGGGAAATTGCAATGATGATGAATCGATATATGTTAACAAACAAAATTGATATTAGCAAGTGTAATGGTTATTAAGGTAGTGGATAATAACACTTATGTCATGACTGAATAATATATATGATGGTTGTAATGAGGATTATGCTATAAGTTGAATCAAATTATTGCTATTGAAATGGATGATTGTGATTGTGATAATTGTAGTTATATTATTTATTACAAATGATGATGAATGTAATGATGAATAGATATATTGTTCCAAATATAAAAAAAAAATATTGATTGATGATGTACAAGCAATGAATATTAGTGATTATTGATATGATAATGGATATATTATTATATGGCCTCCATCATAAAGATTTATAGTTGATTGCAATTGGTAAGAAAAGTCATTCACAATTTAAATTAGTTTTAGAGCTTTATGAGATGGTGGAAGTCTATTCTAAGTGTACTTTTATTCCATCAGGTTTCTTTCCTGACTGCTGACCTGAGCATGGAGGAAGTAGATCCAGAGCTCCCTGCAGAGTTCCTAGAGAATTCCACCTCACCTGATAGTCCAGATACAGGAGATGGTGAAGATGGATCAACGATAGATGATGTGATAGAACAGATTCTTATCAATCAGCAGTTCATGTATCTTGTACCTATCTTGAATGTTCTTTCCATCCTTCATTCATTGGTGTCTATCTCTATGCTGATTGCATACTGTGCACTCAAGGTAAGTCCATTCATATTTTCCATCAGGTTTGGTGTTGGTGCTCTCAATATTGTGTGTGTGGGTGAATATTGACATGTGGTTGCTAAATAATGTGGGGTATGGATAAGAAAATCATTTTTTAATAGCTTGGTGTTGTGTTCTACTCATTTTATGTGTTGCTGTGTATTTTGATATATAGAATTGATTTTTCAGGCCTGTGTGTTCTGGTGGATGTGTTCAGATGTGTGTGGGTGAGTGTTTTGATGTACGAAGTGATTCGTCAAATGGATTTGCTCTGGTAGATGTGTGTGGGTGTGTGTGTGGGTGAGTGTTTTTTATAATGGAAGTGAATTGTGATATGTTCTGGTGGATGTAATCAGATGTGTGTGGGTTAGTGTTTTGACGTATAGAAGTGATTTGTCAAATGGATATGATTTGGTAGATGTGTGTGGGTGAGTGTTTTTATAATGGAAGTGAATTGTGATATGGATGTGTTCTGGTGGATGTGTTCAGATGTGTGTGGGTGAGTGTTTTGATGTATGGAAGTGATTTGTCAAAGGGATATGCTCTGGTAGATGTGTGTGGGTGTGTGTGTGGGTGAGTGTTTTTATAATGGAAGTGAATTGTGATATGTTCTGGTGGATGTAATCAGATGTGTGTGGGTTAGTGTTTTGACGTATAGAAGTGATTTGTCAAATGGATATGATTTGGTAGATGTGTGTGGGTGTGTGTTGGTGAGTGTTTTTATAATGGAAGTGAATTGTGATATGGATATGTTCTGGTGGATGTGTTTGTTGCTGTATATTTTGATGTATGGACGCAATTTGTTTGATGGGTGTCTTTTGGTGGGTGTGTGCATAGAGGTATGTGTTTACTATAAAGAATTGATGTGTTAGGTGGGTGTGTTCTGGCATTGTGTCTGTGGGCATTTGCTTTTTTGTATGACAGTAATTTGTCAGTTGTCTATGTTTTTGGGTATGAAAGTGTTTTGCATATTTGTTATATTCTGGTATGTACGTGTGTTCTGGTCAATGTGTGTGTTTGGATTCACTCAGTGATTTATGGAAGTGATTTGATTTTGAAATGGATGGGTCTAAACGTGCAGGTGGCTTTGATGAGTGGAAATACTGGTGTATGCAATATGTTGTATTGTTTTATCAGGGGAGTGTGAGAGTTCAGATTTTTATCTGATTTCAGATTTTTTGTTTTGATTTTCAGCTTAATTTCAGCTTATTTTTGGCCTTCCTCTGTACAAAAAGTATGGGAGCTCTTTCTATTTCAGACTTTTTCAACACTCTTCAGCTTTTTTCAGATCTTTTTATTTGTGACCACTCACACCCCTGTTTTATAGACCTCTTTGTGTGTCAAATCTGATTACTTATGTCTGTCAATTAGGAATGACTTTGATTTCAACCTCACTTTCCAAAGATTTCTAGCCATCTTCTTATTGTCTTATACCAGGTACCACTTTGCTTGTTCAAAAGAGAGAAAGAGATTGCTCGTAAACTCGAGTTTGATGGTCAGTGGATAACTGAACAGCCGACTAGAGATGACATCAAAGGCCAGTGGGATTCCCTTGCCATAAGCACTGTGTAAGTATCAGTCACATTCGAGAACATTTCTTTAAATCTCAACTATTTTCATTTTATCATCTCTTCATGGGAAGTATATCTCTGATAAATTGACATTTGCACAGCAACCAAGATGTAAATGAGAGCATTGTGACATCTCGGGCCAACAGCTCAATGACAAGTGAAATATGAAAATATACATTTGAAGCCATTAGAAGCAGAACATTAATTAACATTCGTATGTTTTATTTCCATTATAGCTCTTTCCCTGTGTATTACTGGGACAAGTTTGTCAAGAAGAAGGTAAATACCTGTTTGATATTGATGGTATGTGGGTTTTTTTATGGAGCGAATGGTGCTGATGGATTGCCTTTAAGCTTGGTATCTCATTGCCTGAATATAAGTAATCATTTGACTCATCATGCAGGTCAAATACATTTACTGTGATTTAAAAATTTTACTTGAGATTTAATTGTTACCTATAATTATAACATCTTGAATAACTATATATTGGTATTTACCTCACCAAAATTAAATGAGCACAATTACTTATTGGTAATTTGTTGTTCCCTTCTGTAATTTATTAGATGTAACTATTTGATTGTCTTTCCTTCTTTATGAATATACAAAGTACATGTTTCAGCTTTGATTGATGTGGCATTTGATCATAGGTTTTGAAGAAGTATGAAGATGCAGTGGGAGAGGAGAAGTTATGTGCTATGTTGGGCATGGAGGTTGGTGAGAACCCAATGGCTGGCAACCCGACAGAAAACCCAAACCAGGGTCTCTTCAGCTCAATGTAAGTTGCAGGGTACTAATTTTGCACAACTTTG
>NC_087251.1:19535000-19627500 GCF_037042905.1 Lytechinus pictus
TTTGTGAACAATGCTGTGCCCCTCCAATGCTTTGTCTCCTCCGGGTCACGGTCCGCCACTGCCTACTACTACTACTACTACTACTACTTCTACTACTACTACTACTATTACTACTTCTACTACTACTTCTACTACTACTACTTCTGCTGCCACTGCTACTTCTACTACTACTGCTGCTACTACTACCACTAATACTATTACCATTAGTACTCATACTACTATTTGTACCACTACTTCTATTACTACTTCTACTACTATTACTACTACCATATTATCTCTTCTACTTTTGCTCTGTTACTGTGTCATCTATCAATTACTTCATCATCCGTCATAGCAAATCTCTCTATCTCTCCCCCTTTCTCCACTCCTTAATCAAGTCTATTTCTCCATGAAAGCCTGTCATCTATAGAAGCTGACTACATCACAGATAGTAAAGATCAATCAACATGTGCCACACATCAAATCAGAGCTGTACCAATCCTACACTCATCTCACTCAGAGAGAGAAACAGAATTAAGAAATTATCAACATGGTGAGAACAAGACGGAAATTGATTCGTCATTAGAGCGAGAAGAGACAGAAAGCGAGTTGGTGAGATGGAAAGCGGAGAACATTGATAATTCAGATTATAGTCTGTTATTGCGATATTGTTGATGTTTGCGGAGCCACGTTAGACAAGCCTTAATCGATACCAAGGCCCTGGGCGATAATTATGCATCGGCGCGCGTAGCGAAATCTCTACGATGCGCACCGGGGCAGACGAACGATCGACCTGATATCATCACGCTATCTGCGTATCCGTGGCATTGTGACGAATAAATCGTTGAAGGGTGGGGGTATTTTATGCGCTCCAATGAATTATTATGTTACAGATATCTCCGACGCTAGGCTCAGCTGAACTCTCTGAAATAACAAATCTCATCATCTCGTGTTTGCTGGTCATCTTTATTATCTCCATTCCAAGGACGGAACAATATGTACAAAATGGGACCATTACGAACAAAAGAGTAACGGCTTACGCAAGGATTATTGCAAGCTTTTATCTATAATTATTAATCGATTTATCAGATAGAGTTATTATGATTTAAACCGGCTGTTTCAGAACAGAAATTTCCCTTTTATTCGTCGATTGAGATGCCGTACTGTGTGAGTTTGTCCATTCCTTTTCATGATCGGGGGCTTGGTTAAGTGAAGATTTGAAATGTTTGTATTTCCTTAAGAAAACAAAATGAGACCGACATAGAGGGAAGGGATTGGAAGAAGGAAATGATAGATAAATAGAGAGAGAAAGAGATAGAGGGGTGAGGTGGGAGTGCTACTAAAAAAATGAGGGGGGACAAAAATCGAGAAAGTGGAAAGGGTTATCATGTGTTTATACAGAGCGCGAAGCGTTCGATATCTCAGCACGCGCAAGCCCCATCATCAAGGCAGATTATTAGACGATTTTGCACCGCCATCCAAGGACGCCCTCATCCTAATCCAAAACCACATTGACAGTAGAACGAGAAATGCGGTTTAGGTCTACGCCACATCAACATCATTTGCCAACCAAAGTCGGTAAGGAAAACGCCATTAATCTCACCCTACGACAAGGTTCTGGGTCGAGGGGAAGAAGAGTTTATTTTAAGGTAGACATTACTCTTGAACGATAATGGAAGGAGGGAAGTCGGAAGCACCTGCCTAGAACCCATGGGTGTTTGAAGCAGATAAACGCGGTTGCTAGAGGTCTACAGCTAACATTAATATATCGGATTATTTATTGAAGTTGTATCAGGATTAGTAACTGGTGTGATTATGTGTATTGGGTTTCATGATTTCCAAGCAAGCAATCGGCGGGACAAAGGGTGTAATGATCACGTGATATGGGCAGCATTAGCCACATTCAAACGATTTAAGTGTATGAACTAAACAAGCAAATTGGAAGGAAATAATAGTAAAAAATATTGTAGGTGACTTTAAGCCATACTCACAAATTCTTGCATGTCTGACGATACGAATATATGGTAGATACGAAATGATTCAAAATGATACGAAATTGGCGAGTTATGTAATACATGTAATTGTAATATATGTAAATTCCAGAGCAAGGTAGATTAGCCGTAGTCTTTGGTAAAGGCAGAATTGATAGTGTTTACTGGTAGAATAACGCTTACGGGTGAATACTTTAACATCTACGTTAGATGTGTTTACACGTGTGTGACGATGTATCCGGGCAACATGTCATCGATCTTAACCAATATTCACATTCAAGTGACAATCACTGACTTGATTGGGGGAGGGGGGGGGGGAGGTTAGGGTCTTAAACACCCACCTCATAATTTTTCTTCATTGTCATCTTTTTCATCGAATAGTGTATCCTTGGATATCTGGCCAGTTCCACATTGTCAAATACGAAATCTATAACATAATAAAATATGAGAAATTATATACTTCTTGTTTCTTGATTCGCTTATTCACAAATCTTAAAACAGAATGTACAGTTTAAAACCTAGTCCCTTTTCAATTTTTGCCTTATTACATTGACTAGAAACGTTATTACCATGTTACTTGTTGATGCCAATCTATCTCTGATCAATCAAAATAAGATAATCGAACTGGTAATGACCATTAAAATCAAAATCAAGTCAAGCGATGGTATACAGAATGATGGTGTCAGTCACCAATAACATAATGCGCGGACCCACATGGGGTTGTGGGTGTGTAACACCCCCATTGACTTTTATTGAAAGGCAAATTTACAGATGTGAGGGGGGGGGGGGATGAAGAAGGTCGAAGAAAGAATTAAAGGGATGATCCGGCCTGATATTATTTATATCTAAATAAATGGGAGTTAAATTCACAGAGCAAAATGCTGAATATTCCATCAAAATCGGATTACAAATAAAGAAATTATTGAATTTTAAAGTTTATCAATATTTTGTGAAAACAGTTATATGCACATCGTCATGAATATATATTAAGTAGGCTGATGATGTCACATCCCCACTTTCCCCTTTCTTACGTTATTACATGAAATCATAAATGTTTCATTTTTTCATACATGTGTAAATGAAGTATCTCCATTATGATAAAATGAGTTGCGGCAGTATATAACCAATGGAGATAAACAGCTGTCAATCCAATTGTTTTAGTTCATAATTTTTTTTTAATAAACCTAATTTCATATAATAAAATACAGAAGAACAAGTGGGGATGTGACATCATCAGCCCACCTAATGAATATTTACAAAGACATGCCTAGAACTGTTTCACCGGAATAATGCAAATCTTTAGAATTCAATAACTTCGTTATTTGTTATTCGATTTTGATCAACTTTTCAGCATTTTGCTTTGTTAATTTTACTCTATTTATTGAGATATAAATATCTCCAGCCTTGATCATCCCTTTAAGGAGAAAAGGATAGAAGACTCTTCCATTTATATTCACGATATTCCATCCTATTTTCATATTATTTCTCTCCTTACTTTCATCCATCTTCTTTCCTGTCTCCTCCTTCCTTAGTATCTTCACTTTTTCTTTCTCCTTTCTCTATCTCAGTTGTTCTTTTCTCCTTTTAATCAAGCGGAAGTGAAAACTTTACCAACGAGAGTTAAGACTGAAACCATCAGCTTGCATTGCCCTGTTATATTGATATATTTTTGTATAATGAATTTTAACGTGTAGTTTGATCTTTCAAACTTCTGTATCGTGTTTGTAGTCTTAATATAAAAGTAAAATTTACCCCACAGATTATTTTTTCAGGAGATGACGACTTATATAAAATCATGAGAATTGACAATTTATATGTTTACCAATATAACTACGTCTGCAGTATACTGGAAATCACTTATACAATAGAGCTAGAACGAATGTTATTTAAGAGTGCAAGCTCACTTAACCTCACAGAAAGATTTCCAAATATTGAGATTGTGCAGGTAATTGTATTTTGTCAGCAGCTGCTCGCTTGGTCCCTCTTGTAGGAAAAGAATGGCTTCAAACGGTAATCACTGTTACCAAATAATGTGATACAATGTTAGAATGTGAAATAGCATTATTTTATAATATTAATATATCACAGGAACCATAATGTATATAGACAATGTTAAAGTTTTACCGTGAGAAGAGTGGTTGTGTCCTTCCTCGATTCGCTCACTCATTTAGATTCAGGATGAATATGGAAGAAAACAATTCTGGCAAGCTAAGTTACCTGAATACTTCTAACCATCAAAGAAATAGCTTATTTTTCCTCGCTTGTTTATAGATTGAGGCAAGATGCATACAGAAATGATTTATGAAATATATTTAGGTTCAGCCCATTTTTGTTGACGAAAAATGTATGATTATATTTTATTTTTCTTGCTCGCTTGTCTTTGATTTCTCCTTTTTTTCTTGCTTTCATAATTTGACAAACTCAAGGGGATGAACACACCTGCTTTCTGTAGTGCCCCTGAATACGTGTACAGTTGTAGTTTTATTTCCCAAATAGCTTGAATCAAAATATGTTTACTGATTTATTCACAACCACAGGCATATAATGTAATTCTTCTTTTACCATCATAGCTTTAATGAAATAAATTGATTAGTACATTTCTGGTTTGATAGAGTGAACAATTTTACGTAACATTCTGTATGGTTTTCTGGATGATTTCTTTTTCTGAAACAATGGGTAAAGATTGATGCTTTCCTCTCATTCAATTAAGTATTTTCTTCAAACAATTTTATTTAAGTACTTAAGAAATACAGAGATCGATGAGAGTGGCTGATAGTTTATGTTCCCCGGTGATAGCGAGGCTGATCAAAATACCAGATATTTTCATGCCAACCAAAAGAAAATAAAGATAGCCTCCTGAAATATTGGTAATCGAATCCAAATATAATCCAAGCATCTCCTGGCGATACTTGTTCGTGAAAATGGTTTCAAAGTTATCGAGGGGGATTCTCAACGGGATAACCCTTACGGACAAGGGGGCCTAGTGGAAGGGGGTTAGAAGCATATATGCAAGTAAGACAGCAACAACCCACTTGACTTGACTAGGTAAGTGAAAGTCGTCTCTTGCGCTACCGTATGAAAAACACCCCTGGGGTTTGCCCGAACGCTTTGCCGGATAAATGCAGATCTGTACGGTTCTCGTCATGGTTTTACCAGGGAATTTCACCTCCTTGATGCTTCCTCTAATCCGAGTGGAGTGCCCACTTGGACCAGTCACGAGAACGGGAGACGTGTTCAGCTTATGTGACTGCCAAGGAAGGTTTTCCACAAGAGTCTCTTAGCTCGGTTCGGCTATTCCCTCGACCTACAAGATGGGGGTACAGCAAGCTACGAGGCTAGCAGAAAGGGGGAAGCACTGAGGATCACCTTACTCTACCGTTTTCCGCGGCTTCCGGAGCAAGAAACCGAGATGAATTTTGTGCAAAGCCGAAGGAAAGAGGATGATAGTGAGAGTGGGGGATAAGATGAGGGATGCGAGTCTGTGAAGGACACACCCTAGGGAAACAGCGGCGCGTTCAAGAGTGTTTTTACCAGCATGGCGCATCAACTTATCCTAGTCATGATATACCATAATATACTGGATGAGCCGTGTAGGAGTGAGGAGAAGCGTGAGAAAGATGCACGAGTTGAATCTATAATCAACCCATCAAACTATCTCCTCCTCTTCTTCTTTTATCTGGAGCACTGTTTTCACGGCGTGTGATCTGTAAATAACAGTCGAACCCTCTCCAACGCCCGAAGTATGGAATCAGAAGCGCTATCCGGGGTTATGCCTAATGCAATATTCCTATTCATTTCTCCCAAAAGGGTAGAAATCACTTTCCGACTGATATCAAATGCTGCTTGTCCATTCACATCGATCTGACATCTAGAGGATGAGATAGTAGTGAAGATGCCACCATGATACAAGACCCTATGAAATCAAATCAATGATGCAAGCAATCTCCAATAGATCCTCTCAATTTGCATTATCTATGGACCGTCAAATGTGTCTGATTTGAAATGGAAACCCAAAATGGCTTCAAAAGATGTCTAAAGAGGGGTTTGGGGAGAAACTTAATTTTGATAAAAGATCTTTGTTCTGTCAAAAATGGTCAAGAAATTTTAAAAATTGATCTGAGGCAGAAGATTGGGGATGAACTGGAGGAACTTATCTCATAGTTGATTTCTCTATTATAATAATAAAGAGCTTTCATAATATATCTAAAGGATTTTAAACATCAAATTACAAACAAAGTTATTCCTTTTGAGATGACAATTGATTTTGAAAGTCTTTCTGATTGTGATAAATCATAGGATTTCTAAAATATTGTAAACAAAGAAGTCTTATGAAAGAAAGGTTTTGGTGGGGGTCATTACACCAAGTTACTTCAACCTTCTAAATAAAATAATCCTGATTGGTTTGGATATACGTTGCCCCCATCCTTCCCCAAGCAATATTCAAATATTACACTATTGTTTTGTTGAAGGTGCCATGATTACAAATCAAATTCTCTAAACAATTAGTCTTGTTTTGAAATATTTTCTAGTTCTGTTGTGACAAAATGAAAAAAAAAAAAAAAAATTTCATTGTTCAAATTATCAACCTGAGCATTAAAACTTATCGAAATGAATACCAACTAGGTAAAAATTTGGTCAGACACGCTGAATATGGTATTGAAGATGTTAATTATTGTAACATAAACCCCGTCCTATACCCGGATGGATATTACTTATCCTACTAATTTGTGAGCAATCACCCCATTTCCAAAATAATTTTGCACATGATAAATATTGCGCATTTGTCGGTTAGAAATCATGAAATAATTAATTATTATTTAAATGTCTTAAACTTATTAATACCGGTCCCAATACAGATACGTACAGATGGGGGAGGGAGGGGGGTTGGGGCGTTTGCCCCCCCCTCTATTTTTTTACGAACAAGAAAATAATGAGAAAAGGAAAGAAAGAAGGGTAAAATATGATATTATTATCAGAATATCATATCAAAATATAACACATATTTGGATTTTTGTAATAGGAAAGGTAAAAATTTTTGCTCGCTCGCCGGCAACTTTTTATAAATTTTGCACGATATGCCATACCTAGCTCCTTGCCCCATTGACCGGTCCCAGGGGGGAGAGGTCGAGAGTGGGGTAGGGGCCCTACCCCACAGGGCGACCACCTCTTTCTCAAGTGGGGGAAAAGATAGAGAAAGGAAAACAAAGAGGGAGGAAGAAGAAGGAGTAAAGAATAAAGAAAACAAAATCAAAGATAGGTGTATAATTATGGAGGTTGTGTTACGCAAGAATACCTCTATTCTATTGTCCTTTCTGGTCTTATTAAATCTGATCCATTGTTCGTATACTAGTACATTAGAAATCTTTCTTTTTACATGGAATCTTCAGAATAAAATTTCATGAGATTTAAGCGAGTGTAATCGGAAAACATGTGTTCCTGGAAACCATTCTCAATTGAAGTACACAAGTTTTATCAACGTCTATTGTTGGTGCCCTCTGCATTCACTTCCCTTTCATTTTACTTAGCGGATGCTCGGGACATTTCCAAAATAATTGCAGGTTTTTCAAGCATGTGTGTGGAATATTCAGGTAGTTGTATGGGGATAATCAGGCATACTGCTCAACTGGCTGCTGCCGATTCTTCTGTAGCTCGGAGTGCCGTGTATTTTCATGATTTTGAACCGTCTTATTGATACCTGAACAGGCAGTTATCTGCATTGTCAACGGGGTGTCAAGTAATCGAAATTGACAATAAGATGTTCGCTTAACTCCATCATCCTGAACGTGTTTGGGATGCAATAGGAGGAAGGAAAGAGTGAGTAGCACCATGCGTTAATCTAATCTCCTTCTGACACTCCAATACAAAGCCTTTCATCGATCTTCGCCCCAAAATGGCGGCTGGTAGCGCCGAGTAAAACTTCCGGCCAATTTCATCCTGACAAAACGCAGCTATCGACTCTCCCATGGCGCGGGGAAATTAACAATGGTCCTAGCATGTGCTTTTCTTTCCTGCCTCTACCGCGTAAGTCTACCCCAAAAGGCGTGCATCACCGGTGAAAACGAATGTAACACGGGATGTGTTTGTCAGTTGTCGAACTCGGACGCCCGTGACACATTTGCTAAATTGACCAAGTTTAGAGAGCGGCGACGACGACGACTCGTATATTTCTGCCCCATTGCATTATTCGAAATACATAGAGCTAGCAGCCTTCTAGTATACATTTATGTCCTTTACCATTCAATCCAACATTATTACTTTTATCACACTGAGCATGCGCGCCATGAGGTCTGTTTGAGATGATGGATTGCAATAAGTATGACGCACGGTCACGTGGTGTCATTCGACCAATAACCGCCTTTTTGTCTAGCACCCATTTTGAACTGCAATGCAATTATGGGAATGTATTATGACCAATGCTGCATTGCGAACAGTCTTTACAAATGCTTTTGAGAGAGCCAATCAAAATGTAGAGTATAGTCAGGGATCGCGATTGGCTACTTATTTCAATGCTAGCGATTGATGGTATTTAAAAATGGCAAGCTATTTTGAAAGAAAAATAAGAGGCTCGAAACCTGACAAATCCTTCAACAATTATATGTGGCATAACCAGATCATCTCCATGGTTAACCGTATAGGCCCTTACTTGTGGAAGCAACTCAGTTCATCTAAAGAAGATATTAAACTACATGAGATAATAAATAACTTAGAAAAGATGTTCCACCACAAGAGATGTATCCCAATTTTTCCTTTAACCGCATTAACGAAATATATTTTCGAATGATTTTCTTGTCAAATAACAAGATACTCCCTAATCTAGTATGTTTGGTTTTGAGAAATTATTATACTAAAATGAGAAATGGGGAAAATATTTGTTGAAGATCTAGGAATGTGCATTCAACAAGATAATATGAAAAACTAAATGTATTCGCTAAGACCCGTTGAAACGGAGCTATATGATTTTGAGAAAGTATTATTAGATCTGTGAAGAATTTGCAAATAATTCAGTGTAACAATAAATGAAAAATCCTAACAAATCAATTGAGAAATAGAAAACCGAATTCCACAGAATAGAAATGACTACATACTTCTGTCTCAAGTTAACCAAAATTAATATTAGCAAAACCACCAGATGCGTTTAGCTGGTCATATATTTGCGCGACTTTTTGTTTATTCCTAATAGATTCATTGAGGGAGTGGTCTAGGAAACAACCAATCTATCAAACACACGGTGAAGACTTATCGCTGTCTGTCTATCACGATTACCGTGAGAATGATGAATTGGTGAACGACGTCGATGAATAGACATGGACGGTTACAAATTGATTGATGTCCTGGGGTGGTTTAAACGATGATGGTATAGTATCAGAGATAGCTTGCATGGTCTCAGTGTAATTAACGTCCATATTACCCACCATACACCAGAAAAAAATACTATTCCGTTGGCGAAGGTATATTGCATCTAGTTTCACTTCATAACTCACTTCTTATAAGCTGAGAGGGAAATATATCGAGTGTAATTAAGAATAAGAAGAAGTCTTGGGGAAAAGAAGGATAATTTGGAATGGAGCTGGAGAGAGATACGCAGGGAGGAAAGGGTTTTTTCTTTCCAACAAAACTGAATAAAAGAGAGTATTCCATCTGCCATGGTTGGATGCTCAATACAGAGCACTGGAACCCCTAGGCCACAATGTTAACCTTATGTCAAACACGGTTTGTTATCCTTTCAGGGACTTGATGTTGCATTGAAAGAAATCCGTCAATCTTCCATCATGAAAAGAAACACTCTTTTTCATATTCTGATGTAAAAGAGTAGAAAAAGAAAGAGAAACAGGGAGAAAGAGGAACCAAAGGATGAATGTAGAGGAAGGGGGGGGGGGTGTTAGTGGAATATATTTTGATGGACGTGTCGTTGAATGGTGCGGGGGTTAACAGTGGCAGGAGTATCGCCGTAGGGAGCTCTGCCCCACCAATTATCTACCCTAATACCTACTCCACCAACAAAGACACTACTGCTCAAATATTTTTCTTTAGTAGTGAACCTGAAAGAGATCTGGCCAGACTAGAGATTTTCAAGCGTAACGCAGGAATAAAAGTAGCAGTTTTTCTCCTCTGTATGTCCTCAGAGAGAAGCCACCTTTTTCATTCTTTTTTTTCTTTCCCATCGACAGCCCAGTTTATTTCCCTCTCTCTCTCTTTTTCTTCTGCTGAACGGCTAAATACACAACCCCCGGTAATCACAAGGGACGGCCTATCTTTAGCTACTCCATGTTACGACGTGCAGCGACCTGATACGCGGTATACTCTCATGAAATTGAGCGACAGCCCTACTTTTTAGCCCAATTCGAGCATTATTTTAGGCATCCATCAACTTTATTTCTTTTACTCCCTCCCCGAGAAAAGTAAATCTCTGGGAAAGAGAGCTAGAATATTCTCATGCCCAAGCCCCATGTCGATCTAAAAACTTGAAGGGTTTGTTGGACGAGGAGGTCGTACGCACGTCTGCGTCACAGCTACGATAGGCTCCCTGCAGAGACATGCAACCGCGTTCACCAAGGCGAAAACTCGCGCTGCGGAATACGCGCTCACCATTGGGAATGCTGGTGTTAGTGTGTTTTATGGAGTATTTAAGTAATCGTCGGCAAACACTCGGTGAAAGAGCACCAGAGTCATGCATTTATTGCGCCAGTCATCTATGAGTTCACCCACCAATTCCTTAGGTTACCCGTCCCAAAGGCCTTCCGTTTTTCCCCTTTCTTTCTTTCCCCATTTTTTTTCGTAAGGGGATGGTTGGTAGTGGGGGGGGGGGGGGGGGGGGTGATTTTCTACCAAGGGTATATTCCTGTGTCCAGCATAGCAGTCGAGAATGTTTGCTGAGAGAATCTGAGCATAATAACGGCTGGGGAGTAGGCGCTTGAGCTCAATCTGTCGTTCTTTCATGTTTGGCACGGCTATCAAACCCTCTGACAGTCTTGACATAGACCCCCTTAAGACCCATACCCCTTTCAAGTCCTCAAAAACTTTATCGCCTGCCCTTTGCTTTATGATAATAACCCCCGTCACTTTAACCGCAGTTTCAGTCGTTTTTTGTTCTTTGCATGGTAAGATTTATTGAACGGGCAGGAATAATATTCGGGAGTGTAATGTATTCCTATATGACAACTTCAATCTGTTTCCTTTTCTTTCATGAATTCGGTATTGTTTTCAGACAAAGATCAGATAAATACTATTGTTCATTTAAAAGAATATTATTCATGTTGGATATCACAATCCTGTCCTTTCAAACATTTGCTTTTCCAATGGAAGTAGAACATTTATCATTATCAATTGCAAAAAATCCTAGCCGGTAAATCCTCAATAAATATTTTTTTGAAAATAAAGGGTGATATAACATTAAATTAAGGATATTAAAAAATATGAACAATTTAAACAGACGAAATATCCTGAAATGCTGACTGCTCAGAAGTTGATAAGAAATATATAACTTATTTTTTCTGGTAATCATAGATACTGTTAATTTTCCAATCACACCGGAACACAATACTGACAAATATTGAGTGAAATCTGACAAAGATCACAAATAATGAATTCAATGTTAATAGACACATTATTCATGTAGGTGGTACAAATGAACCTGAATCTTATGCGTCACTAATCAAATAAGTTTATCAATGCAAAATAATCAAAATGATAAATATTTGATGAAGAATAACTCAATAAAAAATGAAAGAAATCATGACATATATTTTGACGAGCGAAGAGTTTTACTGCGAAAACACGGCACGATTTTATTTACAATATGGTTTGAACTCTCCTAGAATCAAGTATAATTGACCAATTCTTGCAAAAATAGTTTTTAAGTCACACAAGTGTATCGTTCCGATAATGGCATGTCAAGACTCCTTCGATGGGAATATTCAATCCAAGTGTAGTTGAAGGATTAAACCGAATATACTGTTACAAATGTTATAATAGTTTCCTAGGGCAACAACAGCCGATGTTTAATCCTTTCATGAATTCGCTTGGTCAAACAGTTTTTTAAAGTGGAGCTGAATTAAAAAAAGAATCTCTAGCACGTTGATTACATAAGACGAAAGTAAGCTAAGGAAAAAATAAAGGAACAAAACGTTTCTCAAGATACCCAAAACTAAAATAATGTCACTTCTGATCTCGCATAAAAATCTGAAGAATTGTTTGTTTCATAACCTTTAAACCTTATTCTTTCTAAATACTTTCGAAATTCCGTAATATTTTGAAGCATTCACGGAGAAGATTAAAGGAAAAGATATGTGTACTCGATAAATACGAGGTATACAGAAATACAATTTTAAGCGAAGGGCAGATTGTGATTTCTTTTCAGTTCTTTCCATTGGAGTTTGCCGAATCAAATAATGTTTTCAACGTCGAAATGACAGAGCTAGGGGTGAATGAGAGTAGCCCGGTGGGATTAGAGTTAGGGGTTGAAATTGTCCAATCAGTGAATTAACAAATGGATAATGACATATGATAGATGATCATACGAACCGGGTATATGCAGACGGCCAAATATTGTTTGCAGACCAATCCAACGTTAATCTTCTTTTTAAGCCAGACACCCCCCCCCCTCTCTCTCTCTCCACATGTTTTCAAGCGCTTAATGCGAATTATACTGCGTAGTGAAGAACAATGTAATTTAAATAGAACATAATAACATCAGGAATATGGCATCATAATACAGATTGGGTAATATACAGGCATGTATATAGGTCTAATAAAAAATGGGGCACAATATTTGTGAAAGAAAGTTCTTTCTATAATATTGAGTCGCTGTGGTTCTTTGCTGTTTCCTGTCTTTGACTCTTTCTCGTTCCTATCTCTCTCTCCCTCTCCCCCCCTCTCTCCCCCTCTCTCTTGTATCTCTCGCTCTCAATGTCTACAATTGAAATGTCCTTTGTAATTTTCCCATTCATTTTTTTCCTCTCTTCTGTATTCTCCGTTTCCCTCTCTATCACGACCCATCCCCCATAAATGTATGAGGATCGCCGACGGCTGTGAGTCTCTGCAGCGTGTAAGGTAATATGTGCCGAACAACCGGGGCCGACCTGAGCCGGCAAACCTCTCAGGAAGCGAAGGAAATCAGGGTTCGTTGTTATCAGCGCGCCATCAGTCGGCATCATCATCCTACTCCACGAAAGAAGAGCCGGTTTGGAGACAAGAAGACGTAACCCGTGTAAACAGCCAGTTTGCGATAGCAGCATCTTCCAAAGATCACTGGTCTCCATTCCAGACACACCGAATTAATTCACGGGCAAACAGGACGTCCGAAAGTTTCTGGTGAAAGTTTTCGGAGGGTCTTGGGCGATCAAACATATCTAAACGTTAGATGGGAGTGGAAGTCAGCAGACAAAACTTCGTTACAGCAGTAATCGAGTACTGTCATAATGCTGCGAATCGTCACAAAATGGAAGATCCTGGAAAATTGAAAGAGATAAACTCCGATATCTCTACTGAAAAAGAGAGCGGACGGTTAAAGAAACTGTCGGGCGGAGCTTGGTGAAGCAAAGATTGCCTATCAATGAGGTCTTTAATACCACTTACAGGAGCAGAAGCAATTTAAAAATTCTAAACCGAGGTCGGGTTACGAGCGAGCCTAGCTTAGGCGCTCGATCACCATATCGATTCCTATCTTCAGCCCCTTGAACGTCGATCATGAATACATGGGGTAGGGATGGGGGTCTCTTCATGATAGATGCCCATATAGTCTATTATTACCTCCCTCCGAACTAACCTAGCTACCTCACTAGGGCGTCTCGGAAATCAAGAAGCCCGACTTTATGAGTTCTTTGGAGTGTAGATCAGGTGGTATATTGACCGGTGATAATTAGAAATCTCGTAAATTGCTTGACTTTTTTCTCTTCGCCTGGCCTTTTTTTTTCTTTGAATCTGGTGTGCTGACGAAGCAAAACAATATTATCTGGCGCTGTTTGCATGCCAGCTTGGGTTACTACCGTGCAAATTGCATCCCAACAGAGACACACAACGCTTGTCATTTTTACCCCTATTTTGATTCCACTCTAGCGCCATCCACCAACTACACAATTTAAAGCTTCCGGTAGAGTCGTGGGTAATGGCGACATGAAGTGGTGTTTAATCTTAAGAGATATGGAAGGGAGAAGAAAAGACTTCTTTGTAGATTAAGGATGACATTTTTTTTCTCGCAAGCTTGATGCATTTCAATAACATCGCTTCTTGAAATGCCTTGATGAAATCACTCATCTTACCCTGATGTTAACTTACTCCTTTTCATTCTTTGTCGCGTCAGAAAAGCAGATCATCGTTAAGAATTCCATGCTATGATGGACTCTATGAGAGGCAATACACTGCTTTTGACAAGCAATAACGAGGAAGCATCTCAACCCGTACACGATTACGTCCCACTACGACAAATACGTCGCGAGACTTTAATTAAAACAGTGTTTTGACAGTTTACATCGTGTTATAGGGGGTAAGAGCGCACCAGTACCTCCCCTCTCTATCTCCCTCTCCATACATGAAGTACAATCTCTCTGACGCTGGATATGAAATCGAGAAAACCTCCTGACAGATTAAACATAACAAAACACTTTATTAACAAAATTGTCCAAGTACTCAGCGAGTTTTATTAAGACACTTTTGAGGTTAGGTTTGTGAGAGGGCGGGAATCATGTTGGGTGATTGGGAGCTCTCAGAAACAATATCTCGAGTCATAAAATCACCAATAAAACTACTTCCATACAAGTGAGAGCGGGGCCAACTTGTCAGAACACACTTAATAATCGTGTAATCATCTTGGTGTATTTGAAATTAGTTGGTGCATAGAAGATTAAAAAAAGGAGAGGAATGTAAGTTAAACAAAATTGGAGACTGGTCGTCTTTTTGTAATTTTACTTGGCGAGCAGTAGATGACAGGTCTTGATGATAAAATGAAAACTGATCATAGATTGTCTAGAACTTATGACGTTTCTCTGTTTGTCAATCTTGTAAAAGATTTAATTCAAGATTTTCATTTATTTCATTTCATTTGAGAGAAGCTTCACTTTATCAATCTAACTATCACAATTATGTTTTTCTTGAATAGTTGATGACATTTTACAAGTTACATGTATCTGTAAAATAGTCTAATTACAAAGTTATTGTTAGTCTGCTTTGCAACACAGTCATG
The DNA here is from genome assembly GCF_037042905.1 of Lytechinus pictus. NCBI lineage: Eukaryota > Metazoa > Echinodermata > Echinoidea > Temnopleuroida > Toxopneustidae > Lytechinus > Lytechinus pictus. The sequence continues at coordinate 19,550,148 of NC_087251.1, forward strand.
ACAATATGTCAACTGTATTTAATCACTGTAACGTTTGAACTTTATTATAGTATGATAAATTCATTTCGCAGCCAAAGGCTGAATTACATGATTTCGTGCAAAGTAAAATTTCAGTATACCAACAGATGAGCCAGTAACTTTTCAGAGATGAAAATTCAAATGAATTCTGCAGAAATTAACACTTTCAAGAATACTAGTCAAACACCCTGATGGAGATGAATTCGAAAATATTTTTTTAAACTACACTGTTCCGATGTATCTACTTTTATAGGACAAAACAATTTAACAGTTCTTTATGATATTCAAAGATGAAAGGGTCAGGGAACGAAACTGCCTTTTTAGCCATCTCAAAACATTATCTAGTCAGACTTGTCTAGAACATGCTCATTCTGTCTAGAAAGCGTAATATAAAACACATGAACAGACATATCAGTGACACCTTACTGTCTAAACTGGTAATTTAGAGTAAAACTGATTGTAAAAAAACCCATTCGTTTCACGTAAAATTTTATTTTGAACAGCTGATGCGGTTCACAATGTTTGTAAACTTTTTTTGAGTGCAAAAAGGTAAGTTAAAATATAAGAATGCATGGTTGATACACCATTTTTAGAATCACTGCAATAAAAAAATAAAAACTAACTTAATACTAGTTTAGTGCAAATTAGAAATTGTAAATCGATAAAACGCATCTTTTAACGCCAAACTTTACAATTTGCAAATGTTACTTTTACACTTCTTGTGGTATTAGATGGCACTTTTGCTAAACACACATCGTGTCGTGCACAAGCCAAGATATATGAAGGACGGCCGCAAAACGGATAGATTACCTCATTGCTCGCTATCACAACAATAACGTCTTGTTATGCGATCGTCATTTTGACTTCGGGTCCTTCATCAGTTTCATTATGAAATTTCATAAAGAAACATCATTTTTTATCCCCCCTTCGCCCCTCAAATCCCTCTATTCCACTTTACACACGGACAGCTGGAGTGCTTTGAAAGATACTAATCGTTTCAACAAAAATAAACCCATCTTTATCGATATCCCTCCCGGATGAAATTTTGATCATCTTTCGCGCAGCTTGGCCCTGTCGTCTGGCCGTGTCAACTTACCAGGATGTATGTATGGTTTGTTTATGACATAACACCCGGCCATTGCCATCAGCGCCATATTTTGGAGGGAGAGGCTCTTAAAATATATAATATCTCCTTACTCCGTACATCAGCAAATTCTGACATGAATAGTTTTGATTTCCCAGGCTTCTATATGCTTACTATCTTGTATCTTCTTCACCCCCTGTCCTCACATAATAATGCCAATTTTTAATTCAGCTTTTGAAATAAAACTTTTGGTTGTTGTTGCTAAATCGTCATTGCTCGCGTCTCTTCTTATGTTCGTGTATTGTTAAATTAAGGTTAACTTTTTAAATTATATAATTGCTTCTGACTCTTGAGATTTTTGTTCGTAATTAAAAATAAACAATTATTCTTATCACCATAATGTACCTGAATTAAATAGAATGAGTTAAAAATGAATGCCTTTGTGTGACAATGAAAATTCGCCCATCTTGTCTCGATGCCTCTTTTTATATATACAAATTACCCGGGATTTTCTTTCTTATTTTTTCTTCAACTCAAGGGGCACCAGAATAAAAACAAATATTAGAGTCAATACTTTGAAATTCAGATTGAACAATATGCCTTTTAATTAAACAAAATTATGATCATTTGTAACTGCAAATACTTGTGTAATGATGAATTAAATGCAAGTGATGTTAAGAGGATTAGATTTTTACTTAGTTGACCCTATATTTCAATCATACACTCTTAAAAAGGTTGGGCAAAAAAGGCCAAATTTTTAACTATCACTGGGCAACATACTGTCCACACAACTACCGGTTAAAATCTGTCAAAATTGGGTAATAAATTTGCTAGACTGGATAATAATTGCCCAGAATATACATATTTTTTTAACCAAACATACATTACCTAACACAGTGGACAGTATGTTGCCCAACATTTTAAGTGTGAACGAAAGAGACGGTAATTAGTTTCTTCTGAGATGAGGTGAATAACTGCCTAACTGGGATAATACTAAACAGGAAGCAATTACCTCTCTGCATTACTTGTTGTTCAAGTGAAACGATCTGCCATTTTACACTCAATATTATTACATCATCGATCGTCCAGTCCGTGCCTAACGTATCACTTGACAGTGTTCCTTTTCTTCTCCATCTGAGCGAGGCATGGACCTGCCGTAGCGCAGCCGTGTGCCTTCATGCACTTTCCGCCGGGTGAAACGGCGTCGAGTTTCATTCAAAGCCCACCTGTACCCCTTCAGCAAACTGGTAGAATTTATCCAACACTCTTCGGCTTATTCCTATACTTCTCTTTCCCCTCCTTTATTTCCCTTTTTACTACCCCTTTGTTTCTCTCGATTGATCCGAGATTTGTTCTAATAGTTACAGAAGGTTTGTTTTTACCGATACACTGCCTTGCTGCCACTAGCTATGTTGCACTAGTTGTGTTCTAAAGGGTTTTGATAACAGAGGCAGATTACGCTATACAACAGCTGATATTTCAAACTTAATTTCTACCTGAAATTAAAACTGCCTTCTTATATGTATGATTTTATTATATCCCCATTTCCTTCGCTTTAAATATATATCAACAAATATGAATCAAATTCCAATAACGCGCATGTGAAAGTTGGATATGACTATGATGATGCAACGATTTAAATGAACATTCGAAGTTAAGCTAGAAATATAACGTCAACTAAAATTATTACTTGTATTTTTTATTATGCGCAATTTAAGTTGTAGTCATTATAATTGAATGAACAGAAGGAAAAAAAAAAGATATTAAATTCAAGATTATAATTTCATGTATATTTCACTTAACAGCTTTCTGCACGTATCCCAAAAGCTGCCTTAATGATAAGAATATTGGAAAATACAGAAAAATGTTATTGAAGGTCAATTGTATATCATGTAATAACTTAAAAACCTTTTGTAGATCTTTAGTAGATATGAAGCTCACTCGAATACGATCCTACAAAATCAGATTACAGCAAACATAATCTCGTATATAAGTACAATTTGACGTAAAGATTAAGCAATTCAAACGCTATAAAACGTACTTGTCAAACACTTGTTGTTGACGTCGATAAGAACTAGGGCCTAGAGGTCGGTAATTCAAGATTCAAGAAGTTTATTTTCATGTCCATGACAAATATAAATCAAATTCCAATGCACTAAGGAGAGAATGAGAGGTTACCCTGATTATTTTATAACTCATATAAGGAACGTCCATGGCTTAAGTATTCTGATTGATTTAATTTAGTTTCTGAACGCTATTCAGGAATGTGTTGAGAAGATCACAATAATTTAGACGCAGGGCATGGATAGATCGCGCTGTTTCCTTTTCGCGCCAATGGATACACAAATGATATCACGCTTTATTGTATGCAAAAGAATGCTAAAAGCATTATCAATTTTCGACAATATATTTTGTAACTTTTTTCATCACAAAGAGAACCATTATTAATTGAAGTTGTGATAGATTAAGGTTTTTACCTTTTTGCGCCAATTGATGCGCTAATAAAATATTCCCCTGTGGCTCTACTGCTGCAACGATGCTATGCAATATATATGTATACAAGACAGTTTACGGAATGAAAATGAAAAGGTTTGATTTAATGTTGGTCGGTTATGAAAACGAATCACTTCCACTTTATTGCAGTTATAATGCAATTATTACATTTTTAATATTAAAAATGTAAACCATAACAGGAGTAATAATTTCTGACAGCTTTACATAGTATTGGTAAAGGGTTTCTTCATATCCCGGAGAGAGAAAATAGTACAAAGACAATTTCAACTTCAAATATTGGGTACTTGGAGATCAGCCTGTTGAATGACAGGCCCATATCCGGTTCAGTTGATGGCCATAATTCCTTTAATATCACCATGATCACCAAATATCGCAATTTTAATGGGAGAGTTGTACCTGAGGAAATGAAATCTTCATCGGAATTCGACACTTGAAAATCATAGGAAAAAGATATACGTCAATCTGTTTGAATCAAATTTTGAAAAAGAAGCAAGAAAAAGTTGTCAACCTGATCGAAGACATTGAACACAAAATGTACTTAAATTGCTTGAGAAAGTTAATCGAGGCGGTTTCTAAATACTTGATGATGATATAATCGAAATAAAAAAACTAACAAAAAGGGAATATGATTCTGGCATCATTCACAAAACCTGACATAAAGACCAAGTATGGCAAATGAATTTAAATCAATAACGATTATTATATAATTGAATCAGATTAAGGCTTTCAATGTAGTTACAGATTCTTTTCCGATTCATATCCAATAGATTGTAAAATCACATAATAATTAAAAAGGTGAGACCGTAAGGCCAAAATTATTAGATATAATTCCAAAATTGAATATGTCAGGAGGCAGAATAGTATGATCATGATAATTTTTCATTGGCATACTTTTATTATGATAAAGCTATTGAGGGATGGAGAAAAGCAAAGTTATTACTTTTGATATGACAATGTGGTCGGATATCATACAAACAATATACCCTTTTCACACCAACAAATGAACGAAACGAACTCCCTCTAAACAAAATATAAATATTTCCAAACACCGGTTGGTTGGGAGCTATCTCCTCTGTATGAACATATCTCAACATCCACAATGTGAGCTAGAATATATTTAGCATGTATATGTATAGCGCCACCACTATGGATCACGAGGAAATAATTATAACTGTATCATGAAAGAGAAAAAATGCTTTATTTAACGAATGAATGACCCTGTTTTAGTGCACATAGCGAAAATTTGGTGGGTCGGTTAACCGTATCATACCCCTCAAATATTATATTGCATTCTTAAACTATAGGGGGATGGGGGGCAGAGCTAGAAAGCGCTAGAAAATAGATTTAAAAAAATCTTAAAATATTTTGTATATATATTTTTTTTCATTATCGAGGTTTACGGAACAATGATCGGTTGTATGTTTTTGTGGTGTGCGACAGCGGCAGAAAAACGAAATCTGCAAGATGAAAACGAAAGGGAGGGTTGATTTAGGGACATGTCCCTTTATTTGAGGGAGCAATATTGAATTAAAATTGAAGGGTCTGGTACACAATTTAAGAGAATCTTTGCGAATACTTGTAATTAAAAACGAGTTTTTTCCCCCAATTTCGGGGGGGGGGGTCACCCCCGGTATAGTAGCTCCATGCTTTATTTCTCCATCCCCTCTTTGATAAAAAAAAAAAATCTTCCTCTCTTTCTTAATCCACCCTTAAAGCAAGGTAAATGTTGAAGGTAATCTGGAACAATCACCAAGAACGAACGACGGAATGAAATTGATGTTGATCCCGGTCTCCCCAAATCCCGCAGGACAGGAAAGCCTTATTTAAACATCAATTCGTTTGTCTATTACCGCGTTGTCACCGCCGTTCCAGAGTCTACAAGCATTTAATTTTGTGAATTCGTTTGATTACACGACTATCATATCCGCATTCTCTATTCCTCCTTTTTTCGATGCCACCGCGCGTCCATCGCTCTCTCTCTCTCTTCCCATTTCCTCATTAATTAATCGCAATCAATCTATATTGGCGAAGACTGCTTGTGGCGCGTCTTAAATGCTCGATTAAAGCTATTACTGGGGAATGAATTATCTATCACTGACATAGCTCCAACTGAGATTGACACGGTAATGTGTACTTTCTCTCATTCTCTGAATCGCTCCACTCACCGTCCCTCTCGCGGTAAATTAGAACGACCAGAATGATTGAGCTATATGTATACACAACTTAGAATAACATATTATTGGTTCCATCAATTAATGTTCATTTCTTAATGGATATACTTGAGATTGGATTCTCATCAAGAAATAGGGTAAGTTGATTGATTAACTTTTTGTCCAGTCGCGTAAATTCTAGTTCTGCTATATGTAAACCGTTTAAAAACAAGAACTATATAAAAAATGCACACGAACCACATAACGATCATTATACTGGTATGCAATCATATCGATAAAAAAAAAACTATACCAAGACTCGTTGCAATTTCATAGTGACAAACTGGAGGCGCCAGGGTATTTTTTTGAGAGGTGTGGTGATCTTAGGACCAATAGATGCGATATTTTTTTCTTAATTAAAAATAGGTCTAATATAATGCTCTCCTTTCTTCCTTCGTTCCCCCCTCATTTTTCCCTATTCTCCTTTTATCACCACACAATCATAAGGGCGGTCACTTCCCTTACCCCCCCCCTCCCATCACTGGTGCTACCCCATTCCACACTTTCATGATTTCACCATCATTGTCAGGAGACCAGCTTTTTCTGAAGAATGGAAATTATGAGCAAGGGTGTAATGCATTTCATGATTTACTTGGTTCTAATTCTCTTTGCTTTTCGTCATATTTCGCTTATCAATTTTCTTCTACTCCTTAAAAATTAATGTGATGTTAAAGGGATGGTCCGAACTGAAAATATTTATATCAAAAGAAATAAAAAAGAAATAAAATTCACAGAGCAAAATGCTGAAAATTTCATCAAAATCGGATAACAAATAACGAAGTAATTGAAATTTTTGTTGTTGAATATTTTGTGAAAACAGTCATTGGCACATCGTCATGAATATTCATTAGGTGGGCTAATGATGTCATATCTCCACTTTTTTTCTAATGTTATTACATGAAACCATAATTGTTTCATTTTTTCATACATGTGTAAATGATGTGCCTCCATTGTGATGAAATAAGTTGCGGCAATAAATAACTAATGCTCTTAATCAGTTGCTAATCCAATTGTTTTAGTTCTTGGTAGAAATTTTTTTAATAAACCTAATTTCATACAATAAAATACAAAACAACCAGTGGGGATATGACATCATCAGCTCACCTAATGAATATTCATGAAGACATGCCTAGAATTGTTTCACCGGAATAATGCAAATCTTTAAAATTCAATAACTTCGTTATTTGTTTTCCGATTTGATCATATTTTCAGCATTTTGCTTTGTGAATATTACTCTATTTATTAAGATATAAATATCTCCGGCCTAGACCATCCCTTCAACTAATCAATAATGCAAATACTTAAAGAAAGTTGCGATAGAGAGAGGAATGTGTTGCGAGAGAGGGAGATAGAGAGAGAGAGAGAGGGGGGGGGAGATTGATGAGGAGGAGCGTCCGGAGAGGGAGGGGTGAAGGGATGAGACTGGGGTCTTTGAAAGGGAGGGGGTGAAGAGAGTGCGAATGAATTTAATGAAATTATCCTGATATTATAGAAACATAAATGTGATGAGATTGTGGGAATTGGGGTAAGCACTCGATACCACGCAACAATAACTGCACCCAAGATAGCCCAAAACATTATTTTCCTGATTAGAAAGGAATATGTAACTTGATATGTTGGTCTAGTTATCTCTGTCCCTACAGATGATGGCATTTCTCATCTTTCAAAAGTACAGGTCAACCAACTACATCCCGTAAGTCATCTGCCTTCAAAGGAACCATCTCCGTTCATACCACCGACTAATCATCTTCCGTCATGTGACATAAAAGTGACGATTACTGAAACTAAACAAAGAACAAAAGAAAGGATGAAATGGAAGCATTGTCCGTTCCCGGTGTCCCGTGAGGGCACACCCGTCGTTGTATCATACAGAGAGGATGGAAAGAGTTCTCTTCAAATTTAATAAAGTATCGCTCAAAAAGTTACAAGTACAAAACGTCTCCAATTCATTAATTTAATAGAAGCATATTGCGCGGGGCACCCAACAGCGCCTCGGTTTGAGCACAGACCCTACTTAGAGCGATGGAGCTATAAGGGCTGTGTTTGGATTGCAAACCCCTCCACATTGATCCCAAAGTACCACCGTCTGTGATAAACTGATGTGTGTTATCCATGGCATTTGCATCCATGTTGGGAGTCGGTGGTGAGCTGAGGAGATGTCAATAAGAATAATTGCGTTATTACAACATCCATTGTCGAGAGTATATTTTGCCGGGCAAGGCAAGTTAGTCGTATCTGGGTTAATGCCGAGGTTACAGGGTCGTGACCCTAGCCCCTACGGTCCTGCATGGTAGTAACCACTCTCTAATTAGGAGGAACAGAAGTACCGCAAGAATAGAAACAAAATAACAAACTTTCATTTTTTAGTTTATTACAGATGGGTTTTAAAGGAAAAATCTGGATTACACGCTTCAAACATTATGTATTCACGATCATTTTCGATTGTATATCGTATCTATATTGGAATTATATGCACATGGTGATGTTTCTCAATGTTTTCTCAAACAAGACGAGTATAATTATGAAAGCTTTTTTTGCTGTCTTAACAGGAAAAAAGTAAAATATCAGTTGCAATAGACTGTTTCACAAGGAAGAGCCCCTCATAATATTCTATTGACGTCAATATTTCATTCTTATACAGCTTCCCTGGCTGAAAGTTCATATTCCCGGAATCCCACTTAATCAATTCGTTAACGGACAAAACAATTGATAACACTCAAGTAAATTGTATGGTTGCAATTAACCTGAATGAAAAAAACTCCCTGATTTTTCACTTAGATAACTACAATACTGGTTTTAGTAATATTATATATCTAAATCGTATGTAGAAAGAGAATTCACCATTTTCAAAATGGTGCCCGTTCTTCTCAAATGGAAAATTTTGTACTAATTCACAAAGCACAACATATGCAGATTTCAACTTTCAAAATGATATCAAATATTTATATTTTCTTATTCTTGCATGAATATGTTTAACAGAGTTTAATTGCCTATTTTGACCCTTACTTTACATCATTTACACAGTTTTCACATCCCTATCAGGAATCACAATGGTAGCATATTTGATTTATTTTTCAATTCCATGGATTTACCCTCCAAACCTGATTTCACGACATCTTTCTCGATGACTTTATTAATGAATTCAAACTGCCATATTCAAAATGTTCTGTAACAATTTAGTATTCTTCTAGAACCGCCCCTAGTAATTATCAAGTAGTGGAGAGGAGGGAAATAAATAGAAAAAATCAAAAAGAAGGAAGAAAGGGGAAGAAAAAAAAATAGGAGTTTGAAAAAGAGAAGTCTTAGTCGTATAGCTCTATATCACTTTTTTTTTTATCCAATGTAATAAAAAAAAACCGAAACTATAAGGTCGTTTTGCCCCCAATAAAAGCATACGCTGGAAGTAAACTCTTGTCAAAATAGTAATAATTATAATAAAGGAAGAAAAAAAAATCATATAACAAAACGATTGATATAGGATTAAATGCATTATCATGATTATATTCGAATGAAAATATACATCAATATCATTCCAAATGACAAGGTGCAAAACGAGAGTGTCATAAAAAAACACGGTAAAGAAACTTTTGATACTCTTGAAGAGAATAACATTAATTAAATCTTAACCTATCCAGTGAATTTATTAATTCCGTTCATTAGAAGATTGTGGGTAAGACATCACATGGTACTTTTTCTCAAATGATGTCTTTAAAACGGAATGATACAGATTTGTTCTTTCTTCTCAATGTATTATGGGTAGGGATTAACCCTGATCTAACAGGTTGTTTCATTTTGATCTGACCCGTAGGGCCCATTGGTCTAGTTACTTACACCCTTCTCTCTCCCCTTTCTAGTTACTTACACCCTTCTCTCTCCCCTTTCTGCGACTCCTCCGCCTTATGCTACAGTTCACTATAACGACGCCAACTCCAAACCGACCTCTTGAAGCAATGTAATCACTTATATCGTTTTAGAGTCGGATTAGCCGGTGTTACTGAGGCATTGTTAAGAGCATTCAATGTCAATCGCACTAAAATACCGCGACAGTTCTCTCTTTTTTTCTTCAAATTATAGAGAGACCCAAGCTATAATTTTTTTAGAAAAATCGTCCTATAGTTGGTATTGTAACTTTAAAAATTGTAACACTTAACAACGATGAAATAAATAATAAAAAATCTATTGCTGTATGGTTATATCATAATTTGTAAAGGGGTATCTCCAGGTTGAAGATAATTAAATCTCAATATATATAGAGTATATTTAAACGAGCATAACGCTGAAAATTTGATCAAAATCTGATAAAAGATAACAATTATTGCATTGTAACTTCTGAAGGTTTCCATGGCGAAGAAGAATAGTGTAATAGGTTTCACGGTACATCATGTTTCTTTCTTGGGCAAGTGTTGGTCCTGAAAATGACCACCCAATCTCGACGTTTTTATTGCATTTCAAAGTTGATATTTTGTGTTCGAAAACCAAGATTAGAACATATGCAATCATGGATATTCAATAGGTTTACTGAATGATACCATGTTTCCATGTTCTTTTCCCTTATTTCATACATAATCATCACGTGTAACAGTTTAGGTTGCAGCAATATCGTTATACAGGAAGAAAACTGAATAAATGTAATGCAATATAATAACATAAAAAAGAAAGGGGCCGGGGGAGTGACATCCTCAGAACGATAATTGTCATGATTATTTGTATAGAACTATATATTTCACTGAAATAATGCAAAAATGGTAATGTAATAAACGTGTTGTTCCTTGTCCGAATTCGATGGAATTTGAAGTATTTTGTGTGTCTGAATTTTGATCTGTTCAAATGATATTATTCTTATCCTGTTTAGATTACCCCTTTAAGGAACTTATTTTATAAATAACTTACTGCTCTTCACTGTTTTAATCTTTATTACTAGTCATTGTGTGTTTTGGACGTTCGTGACTTACCTGATATGGCTCTTCGTGTCAATTTTCGAAGTTTGAAGAAAGGTGACATAATAATAGAATATATCAAGAACAACAAATGTCTGATGACCTTTCTGTTCTCTTCACAAATGGCTTGAGTTTGAGTGGGGAAATTGTTTTCTATGCATGGGCTTGACTTCACGATGTGTTTTCACACGTACAGCCTTAATTTGATAGCTTCATTTCCAGATACCTCATATCAAATTAGTTTAAAAAGTCTCTTTGGGATCAATATCGGACAAGACTTGGCAAGTTGTTCTGCTTATTAAAACAGGACACAGACATGAGAGAAGAGACCGAATTCGGTATAAGGACATCAGTATACGCTTGCCAAGCCTGAGGAAACATCGTGAATAGATTTAAAAGCAATGAATCAGAAATTGGTGACTAACCAAACAATTTAGCAGTGAAGATAGAAGAAGGAAGAAAGGGTGATTTGGCATGATATTGGATGATAGGTAAGGCAAGCCTCAGTGGAACTGATATGATAGAGAAGGTAAACAAGTACACTGGAAGAGTCAACAGACAATGAGGAATCTTCTCAACGAGGCAGAACCGTTGACCACTGATACATGGCATGCATGGACGAGAGAGAGAGAGAGGAAGGGATGGAGAGGGAGGGGGACAGAAAGGGAGGGGAGAGGGGGAGAGAGGGGGGAGATGACGAAAGGGAGAGAGTAGAAAAAAGAGAGAAAGACAGGGGGAGAGAGTGAAAGAATGAGAGCGTGGGATAAGTTGCCTTGAACATGTTGAAGGAAAGTTTTTTCTCTGCCAATTATTTCAATGAATGAATATATATTATCAAGATGCCTTGATAAAGATAAGATGCATAATCTCTATTACCATTATTTTATTGACAAATAAAAAATTTCATTATTTATAGATTACGAGAAGGGGCAGGGTCCATCCAAATGAATTTTGGCAATATGACTGTATTGGAAAATAGTATTCTACTGTGGTAAGTAATGTCAGTATATACGCCACTTTGAAAATTAAAATCGACATGGTCTATTAACAGTTCCTCTAGATTCTACATGACACTTCGAGAGATAGTTAAGTGCTCCATTGATCTCAAATAAAGATGAATTATTTTACATGGCAAAATTACTCTATCGACAGGATCGAGGCTAGATGAAATTTATTCAATTTATCATCAAAGAAAATAATTGAATGAGCCTTTATTCACCCCTTTTTATAAATAATTGTTAAACGGGTCATATTGTGCGGGGCGGGGCTGTCTGACAGAGTTCGCTGCGGGAGGGGGAAAGGTAATGGACAATCGCACAAATTTGAGGTCGGTAGTCGGAGAGAAGAAATAATAATGACAGAGTGAGAGGGTTAGAGAGAAAGATGAAAAAATGAAGGAGATAGATAGAAATGAAGAAAAACTAAGAAAAACCAATTGAAATTAGCATACTCGCAGGTAGTTGTAACTTAATTTGATTTCTTGCTCTCTTTAGCACAATTGCTCTACCGGACATTAGCTAAGGTCAGGTGACCATTTAACAAATCGAATATGTGGGCGAGCGGGGATGAGGAAGGGGGGGGGGTATTCTTTTCATTCCATCACCGAATATCTTGCATCGCCGCATCATGGAGCTACAGCAAACTATCCGTTACACGACGGTCACATCAATGGACATCGATTGAGGACTATTCAAACAAGACCAAAAACCGATTGGGTATCACTGAATTGGGGGCCCCTTGCACACCTTCAGACGGCCTCGATAGAGATCCTTGCGGAGAAGCAGAAATTCTGCATCACTTCCTTAAAGGTGTCAAAGAATTCTCATCTTTGGTTAGACTCACGCAGAAAAGGTCGACTTAGCTCTATAATGTAAGGAAATATTCCATCGTATTATTTAAAGGTGTCACTTGACACTTGTGCCAAGGAAATTCCAACAAGCACAAGCAGAAAAAAACAATACTATTGAGTAAATTAATTTATTGAAAAAAAAAATGAAATTAAAGACTGATAATAAAATGCATATTGTTATATTTATTTAAAGATTACACGTATATCACATGTAAATTTATATACAATAATAGTGGTTTATGTAATTATATTCTTAGGGGAAATCTAATGTGAAATAACAACAAAATGAAACCTTTCGTTATCTAACGAAGATAGCACAAATAAAAATGCATTTTAAAGTTATTCTGAAATACTATACGAGCGATGAAACTGCAAATCAGTCATTTACATATCATTATTGAATCCATTTTTTTGCGTTTTACTACAAAGATTTTCAATCATTTTTAATTTAAAACGTTTTTTTATTGGGAGGGTAGGTTATGACACTAGATGAATACAAAATGGAAACTGGGACATGAAATCATCATCAATTTACTCATAACAATGGTCAACTTAGCATCTGTTCTCATGTAATGCACTCATCTGGGTTCTTGATCTTGTTCAATGCTACATGCTCTATTTATTTATATCATATCAATATTCCGACCCAGGGAACTCCTTAAGGCACAGCCATATTCACCAGAAGAAAGGTCAATGCCGTGAATTCTTAATTACTGCCTGCCATCAGCGACAATTGAAGTATAAATAAATATGTTATTATTTTCCGACACTCGTACACTTGTATTCCTTCGGAGAGCCTGAATTGCCCCCAAACACTTCAACATCTAACTAAGATAGCTTTAGAGCCAATCTGGAATATTATCGGGGATATGCATATAAATCTAAACCAATGCATGGGTATAGTAACACAGACAGTCATCATCATCTTAATTTAAGGTAAGTTGTAAACAACAGCACACACATAATGATCTTGCCAGCCATGGCGACTTATTGGCTATTATACACGTTCTGAGATTACCTTATCAATAAACGCAGGGACTGACAACAGAACAATTGGGTGCGTTAATGAAATATATGAAAATGATTATGATGTGTAATCATTTTTCTTATGATCATAATTTCAAATGATAATTTTGGAATGTTCTGATGTTTCTCCCTGAATAGAACCATCATTTGTGAGTCTTCATCTATCATCTTACACTGAGAATCCTAATCTACATAACGATCGCAGGAGTTAAAAAACAAAATGCGGTAATTTTTGTAGCACTATATGACATTTTATTTTATTTTACATTTCCCAAGGTCTAGGCAATCTCAACGCGGGTAAAAGCAACACCATCAACAATAATGTATACGATTATGAAAGTTCAACTGTGTTTGTTGAAAATAAGGATAACTTGTACTTTTGTTCTCAACATAATAAAGAAAAGAATCCTCGAAATTTTCGGCTGCTAACTGCGGTCTTCCTCAATGATGACCGAAGTGACCCGATTTGACCTGGTGACGTAGCGATCGATGATCGGGTCGTAAACACTGGGAAGCTTGTATCGCCCTCCGTCCCTACTGAGAGAATGTTTGAACGCCCGGATGTAAATCACCTGGGGCCCGTTGCAGAAAGAGTTGTAATCAATCGCAACTCTAAAAATCATGCCCTACTTGATTTTCAACCAATCAACAGCGCGCATTTGGGACTTGCGTTTGATTTTTTGACTTGCGTTTAAACGCAACTCTTTCTGCAACGGACCCCTGGACAGGGAGCCGCGGTACTTTGAGAGAGGTGTCAAAGAAGCGATTTACATCCGGGCGTTCAAACCTTTTCTCAATAGGGACATGCTTTCGAGTGATTATCGATCGCTACATCACCAGGTCAAATCGGGTCACTTCGGTCATCGCTGAGGAAGGTTGCAGTTAGCTGCCGAAAATTTCTAGGTACTTCTTCAGATTTTTCTTTATGTGTCAAGAAAAAAAGTTTAACTTTCTTTAACAATAATGTAGTTGTGTCTTTTTGGCTCTCATTGCATACCAATTGCCATTAAAAATAACGTTTTTATTTAATTAGGAAAGTATTTATGTATTTGGTGAGACGGGCCTCTTCCGTGATTGTGATGAGTAAGTTTTACCTTAATCTCGGTCAGAAATCATTTTTTCTCTCTGCGTTGGTGGATGTAAATATATTATTCCCGATGGCCCATACAAGGATTTTTTTTCGGCAGATGGCGAGTATTATAAAGAAAACAAGTTTTAGGTTCAAAGTGAAAAGTCATTTCGGAATATCGATAGAAAGGATGACACTGCGTCTATTGTTGGTTGTACTCTTGATTAATCACTGTATATTTCATGGTGGTGAATGAATAGTTGTTAATAATAAAGAAATCACAATCATAAACGGGGAAAAGAGGAAAGTGTAACAAAACGGAGGATAATATGAATGGAACGAAACATTATGTACGATTAATATGGAGACTTGGTATTGCCCTTAACGAGTACCCGAGAACAAAGAAGAGTTACTGTCTTCTTAGAAGCCTGCCCTATATCAATATAATCCCTGGTAATGGCAGGTGTTTTGCAGAGATTTAGGCAAGAGGTTCTATGTCAAGTTTATGCCTGAAATAAATTTGTTTTCCCGATGTTTGAACAATGATAACAAAATACAGTTAACAAATCGATCGCATTTCATAGCCAAGCACCATTGGCAAAGCCGGTGTGATAAGTTGCACCGAAGGCGCCTGCACCCTGTGTAGCTATCATCAAATGGCCCCCCTTCCCCCTCCTACTTTCCGCACTTCCCTGCCGAGTGCGGTCTGTGCGTACAGTGCACGCCACTTCCGTGAAACACATCCGGACTTAGCGCATCGAATACACGTCCTCCGTACGTTAACGGCAATGGCGCCAAATATTTCCTCTCCCCTCTCTCTCTCCAACAACTTAAATCTTTTTCTATCTGTCCTACCATTCCCCCTCTCTCTGTCTTTCTCTATCTTATTGAACCGCCCTTTATTCATTTTCCTTCCCTATATCACAGGGTAAAAACTTCTTCAATCACCCATTTAGCCCTCACTCTCTCTGTCTCCCATTCTCTCTCCTTCTACCCCCTCATCCCAAGTCTCCATAAAAGACTATAGATCCCCGTCTTCAACTGACTTTCCTCCTTTCTTCAGAAAAGCAGGTGATTTGATGTCTGGCCTTTTCTCGCCCTTTACGAGGAGAAAAATTGAGATGAAACTTATCGTTACAATGTGAAGTTGCTACAAGTATCGCCTCTGCATTTGCTACTATGTATATATGGACCCAATTGTTGCGTTTCACCGTCGTGTTACACACACCTGGACGTCTTTCTCAATATGTCAATAAGTTCAATTATAATCTCTTTTATATGCATTAAGGTGTGTTTAATGTGCTTTGCACTAATGAAAAGCTCTACAAGTGTCCAAAAATGTGTGAGCTTATCCCAACCGTGTAATTTGTTCATTTAATAGATTGGTTTATGGTGTCGTAAGAGGGCGGAAAGTGAGGCTGCAATGTTGTCAAGAAATAAGGCTTATTAAGGCTTATTCTCAGGAGCGAAGTAGAAAGTATTGGAAAACAACATCAGAAATGCTTGAGTCGTTGAGGAAGGTGACTGGAGAAAGAATGAAACAGCGACTTACAAAACACATAAGTGACAAGCTAGTTAATATTGATGATAAAAATACATACATATTTTGAGGCATAATGTTTCAACATCTTCCTTAGATAGCAAAGTCTTGACATTGGAAACGAAGTTGTTAGATTTCAACTGGCCAATAACAAGGAAAGACACTTGAAAGGGTGATACATAATTATGAAAATAAATAAAAATGTGCTTTGATATAAAGTTTATTTTTCATATTTTCATAACAAGAAATATATATTTTGCATATATTTGATATTAACATTCATCATCATTTTGCTAATATTTATTTATTTTAATATATTTTTAATCGATATATAACTTATGCATTAGTTTAATTTCATGTCTTCTATCACATTTTAGACAAAAAAAGCCATCCAAAAAACAAACAAAAACACCTTAAAACATTCCCAAAACAACCCAAAGCATGTTTTCTATACCCACTTTTGACCAATTCAACTTAAAGGTCAAGTCCACACCAGAAAAATGTTGATTTGAATAAATAGAGAAAAATCAAACTAGCAAAACGCTGAAGATTTCATCAAAATCGGATGTAAACTAAGAAAGTTATACCATTTTAAAGTTTTGCTTATTTTTCACAAAACAGTGATATGCACAACTCAAAAGAGACAGTCGATGATGTCCCCCACTTACTATATCTTTTGTTTTTTATTGTTTGAATTATACAATATTTCATTTTTTTATAGATTTGATAATAAGGACCAACTTGACTGAATCATATAGTATTAAACAATACTTATTCCACATGTTCAGGGAGGAATTAATCGTTGTTCACTTGACAATGAGGAGAAAAATAGAATATTCCCTATTTCATATAATAAAATACAAAAGAAATAGTGAGTGGATGGCGTCATCAGTCTCCTCATTTGCATATCCACCAGGATGTGCATAGTGACTATTTCGTGAAATTAAGCAAAACTTTAAAATGTCATAACTTTCTTATTTTACATCCGATTTTGATGAAATTTTCAGTGTTATGCTTGTTGGATTTTTCTCTTTTTATTCAAGTCAACTTTTTGTTGGGGTGGACTTGTCCTTTAATGTTGGACACGCGATATGAAATTATGCCTTACTTGATTGCGCATGTAACGGAACAAAAATTTCAGGACATAATTTTTGCCTCTGGCCTTTAAATACCCGATTATTAAGTTTGTATGGAAGGTTCCAAAAGGTTAATGAATAGTATTACAGAGAAAAGCTAATTAAAATATTAACGGTTGGAAATATGAAATTGGTGACCACTAAGATTTTGAATTATTAATGACTTTCGAGTAGAGTTCATGTAATTGGCCCATTACCAAAGCTTTAGACGGTCTTTAGAGCTTTAGTTTTGTTCTCTCTCTTTATTTCTTATCCACGAAAGAAGATTTATTGATTACATATCAATTCATAATCAATCTAGCTTTTGAATCACATAATGAAATCATACCGGCAAAGGTATTATTAAAAGGAATACCATGAAAACAACTGGACGTGCGTCTAGGATTGGCAAGTTGCATTCCTTCAGCTGCATTGTGAGTCCGATCTAAGCAAACAATTTCGGAGTGTTAATGAACCGATTCAACATCGAATTTCAACTGCAGAGAGCGCACGATCAATACTATCGGTGAAAATTTGAAATTCAATCAAACGCCATCCCCGCCTGTATGCCACTAGCCTCACTGACAGTCTATATATTTAGATTTCTTTGAAATGTGCCAGGGAGATAGAGAGTGAGAGGGGTGGGTTGGAGAGAGAGAGGGGGAGAGAGACAATAAGCTGCAATAAGATGCGTTGTAGGTTTTTTACATTTTAAACTAACTTGTAACTTTTAAAACTGTTATTCATCTATCGTTTTGTTTAGGTGAGGTTGTGTGTGAGTGTGCGTTGTGTTTGCGCGTACGTAAATATATATATTTTAAAGCAATTTTTAGTGTCTGTATGTATTTTGTAAGACTCCACTATGTATTTCACTGTGGTTTTTACTGTGAATTTAATGTGTTTTGTATCTGTACAGACATTGCCGGGTATAAAATATCGGATATCGAAAGGGCTACCCTGAATGAAGGAGACCTAATGAATAAACAAATAGATAATCAAATTAGGAATTGTTCAAATTTTTATCTCACAGAAATTACAATTTTTTATCTCACAAAAATTACAAATTTCAAATGATAACATAACAAAGCTCTCTCAATAGATGGTCATGTCTGAGTGTAATGAACTTTAGGGAATATTTTTTTCACTCCTAGAGCTCCTGGTCCTTACAGAAAGCAAACGATAGGCCTATGTTATACCCACACAGTCCATGTATGTCAGATTTTGTTAATACATGTTCTTTTGATAATAAAAAAGTTACAAGTAGGTGTTTCGAGCATTTTAAGACTGAGTGATATTAGATAATTTTTGATATTTACTGTTAAATATGATAATCACTGAACAACGTATATTTTTTTAATCACACCAGTTATTTTAATTGCACCAGTGAGCATAAACATTTTCATTTAGACAGGAAAAGGGTCAAAGACATTTTTTGCAGCGGTGACGACAGTCTCTCGAGTTATTTGTTTTAATTTGCTGAAATTAATTTGCCACATGAATGATGTACATTCTGTTCCGATTTTAAATGGACCAATTAGGTTTAAGTGATAAATTTGTTTGGGTCTCACTTGAAGAAGTAGAAGAAGCGTTTTTTCATATAGGATGTAGAAAATTTATAAGCTTAGCTTCAGTACAGAAGTAGAAAGAAAATAATACTTTACCTCCCAAAGAGCAAGAAATACTTCAAAATAGACATATGCAATCTAAAAACAAACTAATGATTTGGATAACTGCTAGGTATCGATACCAATATCTAGTCTGCCATGTAACTTACTATATTCTTAAAAGAAATTACAGTGTTCTATAAAGTAGTTCAATGTCACGATTAAAATACTAAGAACGAAAATTGACTAAAACAATGGTCGAACCCAGGTAATTTTGATTTTTGTCAGACGTGTATCAATCAGATATTTTTCGAATGAATATGCTAGTCACGAGAGCCTCATTCAATTATCTGCCAAAATAATAGTTATTAAATTCCATTTGAAGTACTCATTTCTATTCAGATTTGGCAGATAAGGCTTGAACTAAACAATACGACGTTAATATTTCATGATGATGGTATAGTAATTGCAAGACTCAATTCCATCATTTTTTAAAATAAAGATTAAGTGAAATTGATATCAGAAGTAGATATCAACCTCTTATCGATATAAGGAATGATTTGAATATATTTTCTTCAAGCAAGAAATAATGAAATAATGCATGCATGCTTTTATGCCCAGTTTGTAATTCACTCCATTCATGCCATTTGTAATGTCGAATATGGAATGCTTATTTGTTCCTATTATATTTATGCGTCTGATTTTGGTGCCACATGAAGTTGTGAATAGGACATCATTTCGTCAATAAGTCTAATATGAGTTAAAGCCGATTAAAAATCTATAAAAATACGCCAAACAAACAAGCAAAACACTCTTGCAAAGACAGCGATATTTTTTCTAAACATCTATAAAATGCAGTCCTAGCATGAAATTCCGTTTAAAAGATAGAAGCATATTCATAACGAATTATTTGACACTTAGTTACTGATGTACATAAATTATACTAATTAATACATTGCTACTGTATTATTTGCTGATGGCACCATGCTCATGCATAACAGGAGCTATAGCCACATGAAGCAGGAATGAGTGGACTTCCTTTTTTTTCATCTTATCAGAGATAATGAATCGGGGAATCGTCTTCTGAGTGACTATTTGTATAACACACCTGTCTTCTCTCTCTCTCTCATGAGCTATTGTGCTCTCAAATTCTGTTATACGAGTACCCTTTGATACTTATCATCGGCTCGCTTGAATAAGAGCAAGAAAAGTTTCTAGACAAATTAGTGCGAGGATCAATCGCAAGAAGGTAGCTCGCAGCTTGCCAAATGTAAATTTACCGAAACAAGTCCCTTTCCGTTTATGGTCATTGCACTTCTCTGCCATTACACGGTTTATAGGACTTTTGTTAGATATAAGGACTGAGGTAAGGAGGAATGAGGGAGGGGGTGGACTTGATCACTCGAAGTCTCACTGATGTAATGGCTAAGAGGTATGGGGGTCTCATTTCAAGCGGTGCATCATACCCTGTGTTTGTAAGCGGCATCAACCTCCACCGCCTGCTCATATTTACCAGTGGATTCGATCCCACAAGCGAGCCCCTTGCGTATTTGCTATTTATCTGCAGCCACCCTCGTGAAACAGGTGAAACAAGGGAAGCGTCCCCAAAATGAGTATTTGATCGTTAACACGCTATCGGAGCAATCTGTGTGCTCACAGGGGCTGGGTGGCGTATTCGTTTCGCAGATTGACGCTTTATTGAGATGCGAATCAACATACCAAGGTCGCAATTTCACGAGCCGCCAAGATTGCCATCTTTGCCCATTCCAAACCGCCTTCTAAAATGATAATGCTTCTGACACATCGATGACATGGTGATAAGTTGGTAGCTCCTTCCTAAGAATCTAAAGTGTCATGAAAAGCTTTAACACGATCCAATGTTTTCTCTTTTCTTGCCGATCAGCAGAGGGGGTAATAAATCGGATACCTGGTAGAGATAGAGATCGCGATATATTAATGGGAGGTGAAAACAAAAGCATCACACCAACACGGTGTAATCTAAGAACGAAGGCGTACTCAGTATTTACTCTTATTCAGAAATCATCTTTTTCTCAAATCTTAACGCGATATCAGATTTAGAGGCTCTGACTGTTTTAAATGCAGCCTTTGATAAGTTCTCACTAAACCATATTTTACGAAAAATTATTTTTCGCCGTAAATGCTGAGTCGTCCTTTATAAGTTAACTTAAAACGAGAAACTATATGCGAAAAGATTTTGATTCTCATTTTTGAACATTTTTTAGCATCCCTTCTAGTGAGCATGTACCCACTAAGCGATCGGGGCCATTGAGCCCCCTAGCTCATCGATCGCTGATATAAAATGCATTTGCAGAAATCGTTTCTAACGCGTCTTGACGACAGAGATATCTCACGTAGACAATGCGGCTGATTCTGACGATGAGTGTCGGTACGTGAGTACAACTCGCATTAGTTCCCATATCATGACAAATCGATACGTCTTGTGGATGCAAGGCAAGTCCCAGTTGAGCGATCGTACAGGACAGGAACATCCTTCCATTCTCTCTTCTATAGCATCGGGTTCCATGCATCACACAAAACGTCGAAATTTCCGCCTTTCGTGCACATCGGTATGCGCACTAGCACGATACGACTGAGCGAAATGACAACCTGTGACGCCGATCATTGCTTGCCCAAAGAAATCAACGCGCGCGCGCGGTCATAGCGGTAGAAACGATCATCGTGCTCTCTATTTCCTGTCGTCATTTTCTTCCCAACGAACCCAAACTCCTTCAGAAGCGTGTCTTTATTTACTCCGAAGTGCCATTTAAATGTTTGTTGAGAACGTGTCGCAGTAATTGAATCCGATGTTCGTGTTTAATGGATGGCACATCCCGCCATTAGCACTTTTCTCATGATTTCTTCCTATTTCAATAACCTTGATTTATAATATTATAATCGTCCTTTAAGAAAGAATCAAATACTTCCACAGTCCCACACGCATGCAAATTTCTCACATCTATCCGCATGTACACTCCCTAACTCAAGAGAAGACGTAAAGGGAGAAAACCGTCAAATCCACTGCAAATGTTATTGAAAATAGAAACATATCGAAAATGAATAATCAGTTCGTTTGAAAGAATGTTATACATGTACTAACCCTTCTTAATAATGATAAGCATAATTGACAAGACAAGTCGATTGTTGAGGTATATATATAAACCTCGCTCATTCATTTGAGGCGCTGGTGTATTCAGAGAGACAGATAATGGCGCGAGGGTTGCGCACTGCCCGGGGCCTAACATAAATCTCTGCGATTATGCATACCAAGTACGTTTCAGAGTGTCGTGTGGTTAGCAAAAATCGAAATATCCCTCTTTTTTAACCTGCTCTCTCTCCCCTCTTCTCCATCCCTTGGCTCTGCTTCTCGCTTATTCTATCGAAGCGAGGCATATGCCACGCTGTCTTGAAATTCAAGATGGGATGCAGGTTGTGAATCAGTCCCATCTCCTGTACGCCATGAAAATGGTTGTTGGTTTCATGCTGATATGATCTAGGCCCTACGGGGGGTTTAGACGCTACCGGCACGTCTAACCCTCCACTGGGGCTGCGCAGTTTAGCCAATATCAGCAACGCGCTGGCGGCTTTTTATTCACAGTGCGCGATGAATGAAGGGCCGGTGGAAAAGTGAACGGGGTGCAGCGAAACGAGAATGAACACAAAACGACGATTCCACTCGGTAGCTATCGGTACACGCCCCTGGGCACAAGCATTGCAAAATAAACTCAATAACCAAATTTGGCGCGAAGATGCATAGGGAGACGACTCTGTTTTCTTAGCGAGTCACGTCGGGGCTAGATTCGCTTCAGAATAATGAAGAGGTCTTCATGTCATAGGCAGAAAGAAATGAGGTGTTAGAAAGTGAAAATAAGAGAAACCTATTCAAACTAGCAGATCATATTCGTCATACAAGATGAGCGCAGTATAGGGTTGCCATAATGAACATGATGAATGAATCATTCACCATTGTCTATATAGCTCTGTCCGCTGGCAGTTTACTTCAAAACAATGTATCATTAAAAAAAACTTTAGAATTTCGTAAATTTCAATATAGATAAAGATAAAGAGTTAAAAAAAATCATTTTTTCATCTACTGCCGAAAGTGACATTGTCATTCACGGTGCACTTTCTTAAACCGATTTCATGAAATAAACCTAAACTTTCCTTGCTATGCAGGTGAATCCGTTGTAATTTAAATAACTTTCTATGAGGTCGAAGTATTAGCAGGTTACGATTGATGAATGCTAATAAAAAGATGAATAATAAATCGTTAAAAATGAATACTGGAATTCGATATGTGGCTATGCAAATTATTTGTGTTTTGAAAATAGAAGCTTTGATTTAAACAAAGTGTAATTGTACATTTAAAGTTCTTCCCTTACTAACCCAGTGGCAGCGATGGGATATAATCTGAATGAGTTGTGCCTCAAAATAGGAGCATGGGCAAACAAATTCGATTTTTAGAATTAGTGTAGATCTACAGATTCATCATAAATTATTCAACTATTCTTATTTTTTTGTTGAAAGCATCCATCTGTGAGAAATCAACGGAATTATGAATATGACATAATGGTTTTGATGACGGTTGGAAGTAAACGTTAAAGGAAGTGGAAAGAAAATGGTGCAGGGTTTATGGGAATGTGATATGTGTGTGGGTGAGAGGGTGTGTGTGTGTTTGTGAAAAAGAGAGAGAAAGAGAGAGGGGTAGTGGAAGAATAGAGACACGGACAATGAGATAGAAGTAAAAAAAAAGTAGAAAAGAAGATTGCTGAAAAATAAGTTTGCTACAGGTATAGCCATGAACAAGATATCCACGCTTAATTCTTATCGTTTCAAACACCTCGCTGTTCGTAGTGATAATCACTGCCGACAATGTCACTAAACTCTTTCCGCCCCGGGGTCACAGATCATGTTGAGTCCCAATTAAACCCGGTTGTATGTTTGTAGATAAGCAAAGCACACCACACATGACAACGCGCGCTTTCCCCAATACAATGACTTCACATCAAACACAGATAACATCCCGTTGGCGGCTTCTAGCCCAAAGTAAGCCAACAGGTCTCGACTTAATTTCCTCCCCCCATTTAAACAGAATAGAATGGAAAGAGTGAGAAGGGGTGAAAGGACGGCAACATAACAAAACTTGGCTTCATTACCGCAAAGTACAATCAACTTTCCATGTTCGGTGACAGATAAATTGCATTTTGAGTGGTCCCTCGAATTGAGCATCTCTTTGCCCTCTTCGCTTTCATTCTCTCAATCGTATTCAACCTAGTTAACTCCTATTCTTTCCCTTTTTCCCTCTCATTCTCTGCTTTGCTCCATATTGTTCTTGCTCATCTTAAGATGGTGTATGTTTATCATCGTGTTTATGTCCATGCCGTAGGGACGTTGGTGACTTTCATTGTTCGTGTGCGATATTCTCCCTCGACTCCTAATTTGCCCTAATTTTCACACCTAACCGCCCCGCCTTCAGAGTCGTGTCTATATATAAGGGCTCGAGGAGCGGCGTTCACATGAGAGGCCTTTAGAAGCCAGTCTAATTGGAGATCGCTTATAAATAACCTTACTGCTATTTACTTGAGAACAGTGTATTTTCTATGGATTTTCTACTCATTATGATGGTAATGAACGACACATTCCTAAACTAAGTCAAGTAAATTGCCTCTTTCTCTATTACTGATTTAAACTTGCATCA
Organism: Lytechinus pictus; assembly: GCF_037042905.1. Taxonomy (NCBI): domain Eukaryota; kingdom Metazoa; phylum Echinodermata; class Echinoidea; order Temnopleuroida; family Toxopneustidae; genus Lytechinus; species Lytechinus pictus. Next base: position 19,574,830 of record NC_087251.1, read on the forward strand.
CATATATTCATCTTTATGATCTGAATACATTTTGAGACCGTATGAATTTTGCTGAATATAATTCGTTGTGCATATTATGCTTACTGAGGCTTCTGGCTTTGAGCGAAGAGGTGGAAGAAAATTTGTCAAACCTCTACTGCTCCCACCGCACCACCCAAATTGTGTCTTTTATAGCACAGGTGAACAAATGGGGGGGGGGGGCTTGTCCCACCCCAAAAAATAAAATGTTGCACTACCAAGAAAAAATATAGAAAAGCATGGAAAATTAAAGGTAAAGAGTGAAATATTAGATTCATTTTCAAATATGATGTCAAAATCTTTCCATAAACCCAGCATATCAGATGCCCCCCCCCCTCATTTGTTTTCTTGCTCATTGCGTTACTGCTCAGTGATGTGACTTTAAACCACCACCACAGCTCGTATGAACATATATACACCTCCGAATTGAACCTGTTCTGTGAGCAATACTGAGGGTTTTTACCCGAGGCTTCCTTGACGCATTACTAAGCATGATTTTCGCTTTCGGTAATTCAATACGAGATCTTCTTTTTTTCGCACTGCCCTTATCAGAATTCAAACATGACCGTAGTTCTCATCTACAGCTGTTTTTTTTTATTGTTCATTGCAGATAAATTGTCAAATTTCAATGATGGTTGTATATAACCCAATGGTGACTAAGAAAAACCGAGATAGAAAAATAGATAAGCGGCATTCGGAACGGGAGTGTCTCCCGGTACAGCAATCAATGATAAAATGTCGTCTCGTCATCCGTCTGTGGAAAAAATATCAACAAGTCGGCTAAATACTATTGAAAAAAAAAATCAGACAAGCTATTCATACATGATTAAGCTCTTTGAGATTGGTTGTAAGACCTTTGCGATGATTTAATTATAATTCAATTTTGTACGTTCAAAAAAAAAGTCGCACGACCAAAATGTGAAGCAACATTACCGAAGGGTATATTTTTTTTGACAAAACCGTTCTCCGGTTTACGAAAATAATATCATAATGAAAATAAATGGAACATGAAATATCAGAATCTATTTCACAATCACGATTAGTCTCATGGCAAGAAGTTATATGCATTATTATGAATCACATAAAAAATAGAATTCATTTCAAAGCACAATATTCGGGTAATGCCCAAACAATATCATCATAATAATAGTATATCATTTATTATGATACACTCTTGAAAGGGATTCGTCAAATTGTTGTCCGACCAACAAATATTCTCAAAATCAACCAATTTATTGGTGAGTGTATATCAGAATTTTTGATTAATATTGAAAATTTTATTCGGTCGGAAATGTATTCGCCAACAATTTGTTTGTAAGTTTATACCAGCGCACAACAGTCGGTCTCGATTTACATGTACCTTCACTTGCCATATATATTTGTCCCTTTTATACAATATTTATGACACATAAAGAAGTGAGCTTTTAACGATGTTATGGTACATGAATTTAGAAAGTGGGCAGTATCCACCTTCGTTTTATACCGAATTGCGGCCACATTTATGATTTAGAGCAAACCAACCCAACAACAAAGAAAGTTAATTTACCAAAATATCAACGACTCTTGTAAAGGGGGAAATTATATAATTTTGGCGAATGCGGGAATATCATTGCACATCTATATGTATCCCTCCCCAACCCCCCCCCCCCAATTTTGTTTTATCATCATCGCAAGCATTATACTATCAATCAAGGGAAATGATGCATGCCTTTATTCATCTCTCTCTCTCTCTCTTTCTCTCTCTCTCCCTCTCCTTCCATCTCCCTTCTTTCCCCTCTCTACCCCTCTCTACCCCCTTTCTCCTTCTCAATCGATATTGCTTCTATGTCCACCATCTTTTTTCATCCTTTTTGCACAAATTCAAGCCCGGGGATGCGTATTACACCTTGTATCACCACACTCTCTTCAAAGCAACAAACCATTTAGAAACAAACATACCGTAGGATTCACTTATTTCAAATGCACACATGCATACAAGCAAGAGATGAAGATAAAATCAATAAAAGTAGCATCTGATTACGTGTCCGTAAACTTTGGAGTACACTTGCTCCGTATCATGTCTGTGTAATTTGTTTATTACTAGCAATCTCTCTCAATGCTTTTAGGCACAATATTAAAAAAATATATATATTTATTTATTCATATCTGATTTATATACAGACATGACAGAGTGGCACAAATCACCAACTTAATGGTCTTCCATGTGACCCTCTTAACAAAAAATATATATATATCAACAACAAATAGCAGTGATGAAAAAACTAAATATAACAAAATAATACATACTATTTACAGGCACGTTGGTACACAAACACGGGCAGATCCAGCTTTTGCCAATAGGGGGCCGATTTTTTTATCCACATTTTCCCCATCGGCTGATTTTTGTTGGTTTCTTCGAAGGGTAGTCCTAACGGTTACTTCTTAGCTTCATTCTTAGAAAAAAAAGATAATTGGATCTCATAAGTCCTATTTAAATAATGCGAGCGCGATGAGCAAGGTAAAATTGTTGGAAATTGTGTGTATTTTGACCTGAAAATAAACATTCTGAGCAATGTTTGGGATCATGAACAAGATGCGTATATGTCACTAAAAAATTACTGCGAGCGCGAAGCGCAAGCTGAATTTTTTAGTATACTGGCCTGATTAGTAAGGGACCTGTTAAGGACTGTTTGCAGTTATCCATTAAGACGATATATATTTCAACAATCAAATAATGTGAGCGCGAAGCGCGAGCTGAACTTATTTGTGATAATCCAACCCCCCCCCCCAAAAAAAATCGTTATTCTAAGCACTTTTTTATAATCATGAATAGGATAGGTATGTAACTAAAGAAATTAGACGAGAGCGTATACCACAAGCGGAAAATGCGATTTTTAGATATAAAACGGGATATTCTATTAATATCTTGTAATCATGAAAAGGATGAATGGGTATCTTCCTATATGAATAGTACGAGCGCGAAGCGCGAGCTGAGTTTTTTGTATATATTCTGATTTAAAAATGGTCAATTTAAGCACTATTTCAAGCACTATGTGGGAAAATTGTGAAGAGGATATGGATCGCACTTAATAAGTGAGGCGAGCTGGTGTTTTGTTTTTTGTATTGTTTTTACCTACAAACGGGACACTAAGCACATTTCGTCATGATATGAAAAGGATTACAATCTTTCTAATCTTTTTCCTAAGCGCGAGCTGAAAATTGTTGATATTCCGATCTAAAAAGGGATAATTTACGGGATAGGGAATCAATGAAAGGATATTATATCACTTAATAATGTAATAGGCCTAATGAGAGCGCGATTTTTTTAATACTAAGGCCTGAAAAACTGGACATTTCAAGTTAAGCACTTTTGTAATTATGAATATGATGCAGGGATTAATATATCTTTAACAATTAATGCGAGCGCAAAGCGTGAGCCGAAATTTATTATAACCTGTCATGAAAAGAGGCCCTGGGATTTAAATAGTTTGTTAAAAAAAACTGAGAATGTATATACAGAAGTATACATATCGCACTAATCAAAATGCGAGCGCACAGCACTAGCTGATAAGTTTTGATAATCAGACCTGAAAAGGAATATTTTGAGACCTTATGGAATACACGAAGAGAATAGTTATTTCAAAAATCAAAAAATGCGAGCGCGTAGCGCAAGCTGAATAGTTTCGATATTCAGACCATAAACGAAATATTTTACAGAGCACTTTTTAAAATCATTTTGTAATTCAAACAAAACAATGAAAGTTCGTTGTCCGAACTAGCTTAAGTATTATTTGTATATTAACTTCAAAACTGGATATTTTAAGATCCATTTCAGGCTACTGAGCAAGATATCATATCGTAGAGGCAATGCGTGCGCGAAGCACGAGCGAAAATGATTTTAAATTTAGATTTGCATTGATTTAAATAAAGATGAAATGTTTAACAGACCAATAATAATGGACTAAATATGCGAAAATATGTCAATTTTTCATTTAGGCCTAATAATTGATTTATCAAGTTCATCGAATTATGAATTACAATGATAGACCAGTTGAAAATGACTATGGGTCATTTTGGTGTAACTAATATCATTAATATAGTCACCGTAGAACAAGAAATGAAACAAATCAACCAAACTGGGAATAGGATGGCGATACTCGCCCAGAACAGAAGAAACTGGCGTTCAGCTGTGGAGACCTTATGTACTGCCAAGTGCAAAGAGGATTAAGTAAGTGATTAATACAGCGACTATATATTTGTACCTAATTATATTCTTTTAAAAGAAAAATGTGTTTCAATAAAATGCAATGTGAAAACATTACGAACTAGCTAATGTAATTGTTGCACCTTGCCGACAATGTCATCTAATAAGTTTAGAGGGGAAGTAGCAGAAAAAATAAAACATATTGGTGAAGTTTTGAGGAAAATCCATCAAAGATTTAAAAAGTTTTTAGATTTTGTTTATATTTGTGACGCCATATATGCGAGCAGCTTTCCATGTATCGTGGATTCAACATATCGATGAAATGTCATTTTCTCAAAAAGTTGAAAATGTGTTTTATTGCATATACCTTTAGTATATCAACAGAAAAATCTTTTCACACTCGCTCCTGAAAGAAGAAAATTTTTAGTCATCACGATCCATCAAAAACTTGGAATTTATGCATTTATTTTTAATAACATAACACATTGTGCATCACTCGTACATGACGTCACATATAAAAATGTTGAAATTCAAATGACTTTCTTAATCTTTCATGGATTTTCCTTAAACCTTCACCAATATTTTAATCATTTTTCACTGTTTTCAGGGTGAACTTCTCCCATAATTACTTGTTTGATTAAGAGTGTAAATTCAGTTCGACCTGACGGAAAAAATATTACAAGACATCGGCTACTGTGTGGAATCTCTTTAATGGTCTGTCGACTATTCTTTGAAATGAATAAAAAAATGCTCGCAAATATGTTGATAGTACATACGTGTCATATACATTTTCAGTTTAGAGTGGGATTGTTCTAAATATAAAGATATGAGAGATTTTTACAAGTGACCAGAAATCTCTACGATATATTTATATTTCATTTCAAGAAGCACATTTCAAAAACAACTTCAACTCTTTCTAAGAATCATGTCAGCCGATAGAGGTCGTTCTAAATCGTTTTTTGTTTGTGTGTGTAAATGTATTCAAGCCTAGAAAATGGCCATCCTTTGAACTGCTTCACACCTTTTCCTATTCAACCTCGGGCATCGTCCATTTTCTGGCACAAACTTCGGACAATCAAGATTTAAATCCGGATACCCTGCCATTAGCGAGAAGAATATATCTCCTTTGAATGTGACAGAATATAATGTGAAGCCGTTAGACATCATTAAGGGTTTTTTGTTAAAGCGTTCATTGTTTATTGTTCACCTGTTCTATGTTTAGCACAAGAAATTAGCCAGGAAATCAATGTCTATCTGAAGTATCTGCAATTAGAAGATAGGAAAATGATGATCTGATAAAAATACTTTGCTCATCTCGCTCATTTGCATGTATATTTCTAAATACTGCACTTCTAATTAGAGTCTATTTTAAGTTTCGATATGTATGTCATTATTCTTATTAATCACTACATAATATTAAACTAGGTAAATAAAACATACATGGGAAGGGCGCTACTTTATTAAAAATCTTTTTTTTTAAATCAAATTTTCACAAAGAAACGACGGTTGAAAAAAGTCATGTATACTTTTGTAATTTGGCATGTAGGATGATAATTTACCAATACTTCAGGCGGAATATAACTTTTATATACTGTAGGCCTATATTCGTAAAACAACTTTTTTATGTGAAACGTAATGTTAGAATTGGTGGAAAATGCTAAATTTAGATATGACGTTTATCTCCGTCATATTTTGATATCTATATCAACTATTTTAATAGTCAATACATACTGTGTGATCTACATCATACAAAGGATGACACGCAACATATTTTTGTATGTTACTGTTAAATATTTTATTTGATTCAATTTGATTTAATTTTCTCTCCTGCATACATTCATATAATTTCTGTAAAACATTTTTTTTCATGACATGACATGAGAACCTTTTGACAAATATATATTACTCATTTCGGATATCACAATTAATAAACGGTTTATAATTAATATGTTTATATATATGAAATGAATCTTCAAAAATATACATAAATACAATTTGTTTGTGCTTGAAATTAAGAAAATATTAAAAATAATAATATTCAGAAATAAAAAAAAAAAAAAAAAAAGATTTGCAAAGCAGAAAATGGTTTTCATTAGCAGAATATATGAAAATTGTTACTTCCTCTTTTTGAAATTAATAATTATTTCAGAGGAAGACACTTCCTTCTGTCATTCTATTCTGTTCTCTTATGATACTCTTGACTGTGTTGATATGTAATTGAATTTAAACAAAAAAATACTAAATAATAACTTGAAGAAATAATAAAAAAATGGAAATGAAAACAGACCAACTAAATAATATAAATTCAACAAAAATGAATAAATGGATGAACAGATACATAGATAGATTGCATTAATAAACAAGGATGGTGTTGTTGATTATGATGACGATAATGGTGGTGATGATGATGATGATGATGACCATGCTGATGATGACGACAAAATCTGCGAAATGGACTGAAATCAATTATGATTAAATAAAAGAAATATCCTTTGTAACGCTTGTAATTGTATAAGACATTAATCTCTTAATATCCCGTATTTTTTATCGACAGTCATTAGCGACCACCTGTGTGCATTTAAAACCTGTATTTAGTGGCCACCATAGACGTCTCCGCATACATTCGTAATTCCGAAGCTTCGTTGATTCGGATATTCCGAAGGTTCGTTATTCCGAATGTTCGTAATTCCGCATACATTCGTAATTCCGAAGCTTCGTTGATTCGGATATTCCGAAGGTTCGTTATTCCGAATGTTCGTAACGAAGGTTCGTTAGTCCGAAAACGAAATGAGGTTCGTAATTCCGAAGGTTCGTTAGTCCGAAAACAAAGTGAGGTTCGTAATTCCGAAGGTTCGTTAATCCGAAAAAGAAATGAGGTTCGTAATTCCGAAAGTTCGTTTGTCCGAAAACTAAATGATTAACTAACCTTATTTCGTTTTCGGACTAACGAACCTTCGGAACAATGAACCTTATTTCGTTTTCGGATAAACGAACCTTCGGAACAATGAATCTTATTTCGTTTTCGGATTAACGAACCTTCGGAATAACGAACCTTCGGAATAACGCCACAAATGTTCGGATTAACGAACCCTTTTACGTTTTCGGATTAACGAACATCGAGGTATAGGCAATTTGCGTGTTTCGGAATTACGAACCTTCGGAATAAAGAACCTTCGGAATTACGAAGTGTAACCGATGTCTCCCATTGAAAAAGAATATATATTGAATAACCTGTCTATAAAGATCACCTTTCTCCAGTGGTCATTTGTTTCTTTAATAGACCGGTTCTCACTGCCTATATATTTTGCACGTGTTTATCAAGACTTACTAATTTTGCTCGTGTAAATTAGAATTGCCAAATTTCAATTCACATCCCATAAATTATTTTCTGATTTTTCCGAAACTGATTTGCATATTGACTTGTATTTAAAACTTGTTCATATACGAAAGGGTGTAGATTCCTTTCATTGTTGTAAAATTTTGAAAGACGATGTAATTGAGCCGAGCTCCCCTCAATACAATCCGAACCACGAAGTAGCAGTGCGCTGGCGATTATTTACCAAATAATCAGAGTCTTATGATGCGATGGTAGATTAGGGTCCTCAAATCCGGTAAACGAAGTCGTTCATTATTTCTAATTAGCCTGCATTGTGATAATTGATATTGAATGTGAATAGAGACTCTACCCCAAAAGGACACCGTATAGAGAGCTCACTGTCCGGAAAATTCTCGTTCAACGAATCAAACCGTTTCCAACTCCTTCAAGCACTGGGTTGCATTGTCATATACCCTATCCTACCCCAACTCCTAAAGATCCTTTTAATTTCGATTGACCACAACAGTTAAGATAGATTCTTCCCATTCAAACCTTGGCCGCAAACCTTAAGGTGTTAACGAGGATCGTTAGTAGGGGGTATTGTATAAGTGGGGCAAAATCCCACCCATATCACTACTCAGTCCACTTATCTCGCTACAAAATCAATCCTCATTCGATTGTTTGTTAGTCAACAAAAGCCTCTTGAAAGAGGATAATTCTTTACCTCATTCTATAGGAAGGCGGTAATAAAAGGTGATGGGCAGAGTGAATGGAAATCTATACCCCAAGCCCGTTTTGAAAAGACAACTTGACTTTCTTAACGTACAAATGGGTTCTAGGGAAAGCTTTTATACTAAACTCTTGCACTTTTATTAAATTAGTGACTTATGTAGTGCCACAATACAAAATTCAAAGCATAAATAATATCTTGTGAATAATCTTTTTAGATACATACAGCTAATTTGGTAACAGGTTCAGAGAAATGCGGTATTGGTTAACGTACATCCCTTATTACCATTGACAAAATCTATAACAGTTTAAGTTTCGATTTATATCTTCTGCTTTGAAGAACATACCCACCCCTCTCTATGTTTTTATTTATGTCCTGAGTAATATGCACTACCAAAATACATATTTGGTAGGGCAATGGAAAACAAGCAGAAGGTCTATCCATGTACGTTCTTAAAGAATGAGTTGCCCTCAACTTGAATTCATGACATAATTCAAATACTGCGAGTATGAGGACGTATAAAATATGTGTTCAGTTGTACAACTAGTGATAACAAGAGAAATAGTAATACAACAAAAGGTACTCCACCGTTTGGGGTTTATTCGTCCCATCTGCATTATTTTAATTCATAGCCATATACCTTTGCAATAAAGATTACCGAAATCCATTTGTCTTATTCTTTGTTTCATGCTATTCGAATAACATAGTTCAAGTTATGAATTGAGTAGTAAAACAAAGCATTATTGCGATTGAATCTTTCTTCAAAGGTTACATGGTAAACGATGTACTAAAGTGGCAATTAGTGGCATTTTCTTATGCCACAAATAGTAAACATTATAGTGGGCACACATCGTTAAAACTTATTAAAGCCCCCCCCCCCCCGAAAGTGCCCTCAGCTATCATGGCTATACCGTAGCAGCAGGGAGCTGTGCACGCTGCCTTTCCATTGTATTTAACGCTGAGTACTAATCCGACTTGATGACATCTCGTTTTAAAAAGACAATAATACCTGAGCCTCTTAGCTTAGAATGGGTAGTAATCAGCCCCTATTGTAAGCTTGTCAAGTCCATTGTGCTACCTCTCTTCCTCATTTAGGGTGATCCGAAAACAAGCCCTCCCCTCTTCCATCAAACCATCAAATCGTCCTACACCAACCCCCTCCTATTCTCTACCTCTAAATAGTATTCACAAACCCTTGTTATTCAACGGTCAAATAAGAGAAAGTGTTAAGGATTGAAAAAAGAATGGACGAAAGTGGTTAGAGTGTTTTCTGAGAATGTCAAAAACAAGAAAGAATAAAAAGATATTACTGGGTGTCATTGCACTGGGCCAATATTTGCTCACAAGAGGCACTGATGGCTATTCTGACACACTGCAAAACATTTACATTTCGTCTTTATTTTCTGTTATAGAGTTCATTGCACCTTGCCAATTCTCATGTCGGCAGTTAAAATACGGAAGAAGCGAAGGTTTAAAGCTTAATCAAAAATTTAAACGAAAAAATCAACATATTAAAAGATATATAGCTGGAAGTAAATGCCATGATTTTAATTAATATAATTTATGTCTACTTTGAACGAATTTCATGTAACGTTTACCAACTTTGCTAAAAAATAGGGGTCGGAATCAATGTAATTTTCAATTTGATGATTTACCACTTTTTCATCAATAATTTGACAATTCATATTGTGTGTAGAATTTTGACACATTTGTTCTGCTATAATTTGTGATTCACAATCGAACACTTCCATCATCTCGCCCTCTCTCTCTCCCTATCTATCTATCTATCTATCTATCTATCTATCTATCTATCTATCTATCTATCTATCTATCTATCTATCTATCTATCTATCTATCTATCTATCTATCTATCTCTCTCCCTATATATCTATCTATCTATCTATCTATCTATCTATCTATCTATCTATCTATCTATCTATCTATCTATCTATCTATCTCTATCTATCTATCTATCTATCTATCTCTCTATCTCTCTATCTATCTCATTTTTTTTTACCCTTTTCCTCTCCCTTTCCCTCACCACACCACTTTCTCTTGTATAAATTTATCACGTTTATAATAATTTTGGGGTATCCCCCAAAATAGTTATATTTGCTTTAATATGAGCAAACGAAAGACTCTCTCAGCATGTTTATCATGGATATTGATAATTTAATTTGCTGTTTCCTGTCAACGTAGATGAATACATTTTAAATACTTTCACTTACTACACTATTACATGTCAAAGATTCAAGGGAACAAACTATTTATAAACAAAAGTGTTTCAACAAATGCGAATTCGGCGAAGAGAATGATTGACGTGTAATGTTAAGTTAATGATCACCATGAATGATCACCAATGATCGCCTGATCTTCAAAACATCGACGGAAAGCGATTGTGTTGAATTAAGATAAAGCAAAAAGAAGTGAGAACATTTAAATATAGCCAGTGTCAGGGAAATAAACAAGAATCTATCTTGACAGACGATCGTCATTTTAAATCCCCTTCCTTTAAATTTCCTTCTTTTCTTAAGCGAGCCATTTTGCGCCAGACGTTTCATGTAAGTATCGCTCTCATCGGGGGAACGCCATAAGTGAAAGATGGCCACAAGTCTCATCACAAAGTCTAGATCTTAGACAGGTGGTTCAATAAAGACCCTCTAATAGCACCGTCTTGGCAATTTACACCTCAATCCTACGGGGAAGGTCGTCGTACGGGATGGACATGGGTGAGCACAGGGGTACATGCTTGCCCCCCCCCCTCTTCTTAACTGATGGCAGACCAACCCATTATAGCATTTGTTTACTTTCTATTAATATGAGTGACAATTGTGATAATTGTATGAGCTCTATTACCAGGTCTGTCGATTTGAGGACCACTGCTTCCGTTATTCGACAGCTATCACTATTTAAACGTGCAAAACAAAATTAATTAGTTAATACTATATTGCCAAACGGAATTTAGATAATTATTGTGATCTATTAAGTTGTTTCATAATTCGAATTAAGCATCGATCACATTAGAAAAGGGATGAGAAACTATGAATTACTAATGGTATCTAAGAAATTTCTTGTTATATAGAGCAATTTTTATGAAAACTATCGCATATCAAAGTCTTATACTTTAAACGAGGATTATGATATATGATTAACGAAGCTGAAATATACGTCTGTAGTATTTATAATCTCAACGATTGTCATAAGTGCTTTCATACGGTAATGTCGCCATGACAATGAGTAACATGCATGACTTTATAAAAATCTCTTAAAATCTCTTAAAAAGATCTAAGATTGTGCATTTTTACACTTCAACCACAATAAAAGCGATTTAAGTATTTTTGTCTTAATTGCTTCTCACATTGGCCATTATCAAAGTATTCTGAATACTAAGCACATCATGAATAAACCAATTCACAGAATAAAGACATAAACTATTTAATTATTCAAGAACATCTAATTGCTTACTGCATTTGTGTATATACTGTTTATATGAGGAATATTATGCATCATTACTTATTTCTTCATTTTTACTTACTATCCCTGCAGAGATATTTCAATACCTACTTGCAGATCGTGGTATATTTATTTTATTAATTTACCCCCCCCCCCACCATCATTGACCAAGATATACCCGCTGCTCTGCTCATCACACCAAATAAATACTTGTACAAATGAGCTCATCTTTTGTGGGAGGGGTTCTTTTGACAGAGACTGTCTTTTATAATCCACTGTCATTTAGAAAGAAATGACTCGAGGCCTGCATGACGTAGTAGAATAAAAACCTGACAATTTATCGAAGAGAAGAGAAATAATGAGAAAGGGATAAAAGGAGTAAGGATCGTTGATAATGATTGGTAATTAGAGAGATAGTATGACGTGCATATCTTCAGGCTGGGCTTGTCCAGTTGTAATTACGTTTATGATAGTGAGATGAAGGGAAGTCTGTCTACTGAGAGGGAAAGGTGGTCAATCAGAGGAAGAAATAGCTAGAGTAGGGGAGAGAGAGAGGGAGGAGGAGGGGAGGCAGAAGGACGGGGATCGAACGAAACTTGGAGATGCTTATTATCTCTTATATAAATTGAGCTTATATAATCAAGTTTAATCATTTATCCAATATGATTTACACTCGGTTAATGTTTAAAACATTTTAAATCATTTATAAATGACCTATATACTAGGCAAACTGTAATGTACTTTGCACATATAGCATTTTGGCATCGCGATTCCACTAATTTTCTCGATCTCCATGATTTCGAAGGAATATCATGAAAAATAAAAAAGGACAAAAATCACTTAGACAAATTGATAGAAACGTATTACGTTAAATATCGTGTAAACATACAAAACGAAATATTACTCCGATATGACTTCCGCTGCAATTCTAAGCCCATAGCCTGAAGGGTGAGGGTTAGTATACAAAACATGTAGTCAACGGCAACGCGATGAAATATGGCGCCTCTGTAACCTGCATGCCACAAGTGACCGAAAGAAAAAAAATCATACACACCGCCCGCTCACAAAATAGGAGCAATTATGTCAAATCATATTTCCCAAAGTAGGAGTTGAAGTGTCGAAAATTGTTAGGCTTAATAGGGCAGAGAAGATTCAATTTTGAGGAGGAGGAATTGAGTGTGGTAATGCACAATGAGGTCTCATCTTTCTAATTGCACACCGCTGCTGGATAGATAGAAAAGGCATGGAGTCACACAGATTTTATTTGATTTCGCTCTATTTCTTTCTTCGTTTTCCCCTCCCTTATCCGCGAAGAAAACATGGGGGCAAATTAATGAGACGCGGTATCATGCTTCTCGGGTGACATGGTTTTATTGGTTGGCGAAGAACTTGTCGGTTTTAATGTGAAATTAGATTCACTTTGACTCCTGTGTAACCTGTATCATGATACCTGCACGAGGAATTGTCATAATACATTGACTTCTTTTGGCGAATGTGCCGCCTTCTCTCTCAAGTAAATACATGTATAAACGCTGAAATAGGAATTAAATCAATTCATGAATAACGAAGGTTGTGGGGGAAATATCCGGTTAGCAGACCTGAAGATATTGAAGAAAAAACAGATTGGAATTGTGTTATCGAAAATTTATGAACTCTTCTTCAAATATATCTATAAATCATGGACATCTATTTTACAACTGGAAGTTAAATAACGGAAATCTGTTTATAAACTGTATTCCTTTTGAATCGACTCATTTGTGCCATTATTGTGTTTTATATTTTTTTTCCAGAACTCATTGATATTTTCAACATGAAATACCAATAACACACCTTTTTTTCAAAAATTATGATTTTAATGCTACAAAAATATTATACCCGAATAATCGTCCTCCTTCAACCATGAATATATACTTGGAATATATTAATTATCCATTTTTAAGTTATGACTAGAGTAGGCCCTAATATAATCTTGACAAACAACAATCACATAGATTTGCTCAAGGTTGTTATCATTTTAGCATGTATTGTTTTGGCGTTTTGTTCAACCAATGATGACTCTGAACGACCCCTTATTAATGATGGCGGTGAAATCTAGTACACGAGGGATACAATGTTTGACTTCATTTCTACTTAATGAGTTTACTCAGTGATAAAGATAGCCCATGCAATTGAATTACATCCCTTTCAACTCAGTCATTGCTCATTGCGCTAAGTAACTCGGCGGGATTAAATAGTAGTGTAAACAAATGAAACATGGAAACGCTTTAAAGGCTATTTAGGTAAGGTAATAATGATAATACAAACCGTGACTACCTTTTATTTTAGCGTGGGAAATGTCAGCAAGAAATTGGTGCAGAATGTTTTCAGCATGTTAGTTGATAAACATAGGTATTTGAGTCTGATTACTATATAATACATACGCATACATTCTGCATGTTTATTGTTAAGATATGGGTGTGGTTTACACATATTAATGGCGGATTTAGAGATAGCGAATTGATAGATGTATGAAAGGCTGAGTCCGAGATTTTTTTTTCTTCTGAAATGTATATATATCCCATGTGAGATAAGTCCACCCTTTAATTAAAAAAAATAGTTTCGATATTTTTTAATAATTGAATAGTACTTCAATTATGGATATGCATTAGAGGGATACAGGTAGTGGTCAGGAGAACAGGGGATATTTAAGGCATATCCCCTTCTCGATTTTTTTTTTGGGGGGGGAGGGTAGGACTGGCGGGTCGTTCCCACTCGAACTTTAGAGTTTAGATTCTAATGTCCATTTTCGCAAGTTTTAGCCAAAATGCCAAATTTTGAGGAATCACTAAATAATTTCGTAGAAAAATTACTTTAATGGGAAATTTATTGCCCCTTTTTCATTTTTTTCAGCTTGCTCCCTTTGCTCACTCTCACAACATTAATCATCCTACTTTGACATCTCAAAACAGATTTGAGTTGGTGAAATATGGCACTCATAACATAAAATTGCCAATCCTTCGTGTTATTCCGTAGGCATATAGGAATCGGGTTTTCATGACTAAAACTCATGATTTATAGTTTGCAAGCGATCCACTTCGTAGAACATTGCAGCCCTTGGGTAATTACTAAATTAAGCAATATATTTTCTCTTCCAAATAATTTGATTCTTAGTACTACCCACTTTATTCAGATCTATAGTAAAGTGTCTGGATATCCTATAACAAGGACCAATTCAAAGTGCTTGAATTCATAATGGACACCCCCACAGAATGCGACGAGGTAAATATCTTTTTTATTTGTTCCCTCTCCAAATAGCGAAATATTCAATTTGATGGTTTGTGTGAAATTCCAGCTGCAATCAACGCACAATATAAACTCATATTATCGAATGACTTGTCGTCATTATGTTCAGATATTCTGTCATGTTCTCGACATTCTGACATCTCTCTCAATCTCCCTTTCTCTCTCCGTCTCATAAGACGGCTACCGTTGAGAAACTTCAAACTACTCCTTTCATTCCGATGCCGTATTTACCTTCCTTTTGATAGTCCTATGTGGACAGCATTTTTCACGGATGTAATTTGTCATTGTGTCAGCGTGGAATAATTGTTGTGTCTCTTTATTCAGAGGGTGTCAGTGGAAGGGGTCACTTTTCAAAGTGATTCGGGAAGTAATTGTTGGATTGTGGTGACAATCTTTTATTCCTTTTTCCAGCTTTGCTCATCTCCCATCTTTCCCTGCCACTCTCTTCTCTTTCTTTCTCGATGGGTGGGTATTGTATGGCTTCTTAACGCCAGTGAAAACGGTCAGGTTATGAGCTGACTGTAAATTCAGGCCTTAGCCGTCTATTCAGACCGCGTTTTGGCGTTGTTGTAATAACAATAGCAGTAATTAGTGTCAATTAAAATGCGCGGATTGCCATCGCCTTTAGCTCTTCCTGCGTCAGCCTCTTCGTAGAGAGGAAGGGTCGATGATTGTTATTTCTAAAATGGATAGACGTGTTTGCCCACCATTCAATCTTGTGGTTTAGCAATCCATCGAGTGAGTGTGATACACTCTGAACACACACACGCACGCACATGATATAAACTGACTGAAGCTAGCAGCAAGATAGAATCAGACTGTGCGCGTCCCACCGCCTGTTGGCGCACTCGGTGCAAGTTTCGTCTGACAGAGCTCCTGCGAGAGAGAGGGTGGGAGAGAAAAAGGGGAGTTGCTATTGCGCAGACTCGTAGGAAAAAAGGGGGAGGGCCCGAAGGGGGACGCATTATTATCACGGGTTGCTATTCTATGGCTTGCGATATGAGCGACCTCATATGATAAGAAACTTGTGCACCGGAATTAGTTCATCCAGGCGTAAAGATATTCCACCCTTTTTAGCTCCACTCATTTTGGAAGCGAGCAGCAGATTCGACTATTCTTCTTGGTGTAATTGGACCTGCTATTCAGCCAGCCCATGTGGTCATGCCTTTGTTTCTCTTCAGTGTGATTGGCAGGCGTGACAGTGATTGACACAGTCCCCTTGGTGATGGTCCAACAAATTGCTCCTAAGCCAATCGAAAACCATTTATCCAACAAATGCTTAGCATGATAGCAGTGATAATATGAGTTGTGTCACAAGCCGGGTCTGATAAAAACTGACACATATCTCAGCTCATAGACACACCCCAGCATTTAGCTCAAATGGTTTGGACGGAGTCGGAAACATCGCCAAGCGACCGGGGCGCTATGAGAGCGGCCCAGGCGCTGGCGCAGTATTACAGTATGCATGATCCACGAAGTAGTGAAGGCTTGGCAAGATTAGCCCACATGTATAGTAGCATGCAACCGTTTGTGCCCTTTCCTGCCGCAGCGCCGGGCGGGACACTTTTCCCGCTCCCGACAGCCCTACCGACCCTCTGCTTCTCCCCAACTCAAATTGCCAGCGTTTGTGAAACTTTGGAGGAAAGTGGAGACATCGAGAGATTGGCCCGATTCCTATGGTCCTTGCCCGTTGCTCCCGGGACTTGTGAGGCACTGAGTAAGAATGAAAGTGTTCTACGCGCAAGAGCCGTCGTCTCCTTTCATCAAGGCAACTACCGTGAACTCTATCATATTTTGGAGAACCACAGATTTACTAAGGACTCTCATGCCAAACTTCAGGCCATGTGGTTGGAAGCTCACTACCAAGAAGCAGAGAAACTCAGAGGAAGACCACTGGGTCCTGTCGACAAGTACAGGGTCAGGAAGAAATTCCCCCTACCAAGGACCATTTGGGATGGAGAGCAAAAAACACATTGTTTCAAAGAGAGAACGCGGAGTTTGCTCCGAGAGTGGTATCTTCAAGACCCTTATCCTAACCCTACCAAAAAACGTGAACTGGCTCAAGCCACAGGACTTACACCGACACAGGTCGGAAACTGGTTCAAAAATAGGAGACAACGAGATAGAGCTGCAGCAGCTAAAAACAGGTAAATATTCATTTTCATTTGAAAAAAAATATTTGACTATGAATAATACATGTTATATGTCAAGCAAAAGCATTAACCTATAAGGGATCTTCTGTATAAGAATGTGGATTGTTCCCTTTGTTTGGCCAATATGATTTGATGATGATTAAAAAAATATATATTATATCATATTTAAGCTTTTTACCGACTGATCTTAAACCCAAACCCATTACAGAATCTTTAACCATGGAGCTGACGATATCACACTGCTCAAATATCTCTATAGGGGTATAAAAACGTCCATAATTTCTGAACATAATTTAGACTGAGTGAAAATTTCTCAGACCAAGAGCAATTTATAAAAAGAATCACAATGTTATTATGCCAAACCTTATATTGCACCGTTTGTAAGACAGACAAAATAATGTGTAACAATCGAAAATGTGCAAAAAGATATGCACAATAACCACAGTGAAAGCTGAAATATACACATTACATCAAAAGTAGGAAAATAATGTAGTATGAAAATGGTATTGCTATTTCATTTTACCAGTGATGATAATAGTGGAACATTAATGAATACTACTATACTAGGGCAATAACCGCTGCTTATTTATATTACTGAGGTGAATACTTTAATTTTGATAGATGAATTTCCATGTATATTATCACTTTACAATATCATGTTGTGCACAGTATTCCTTATATCAGTGGCCGTTTTCTATACTCATGTTATGTGCAACTTCAATAGTTCAATTACATTTCCCTGTAATACAAGCACTTTTATCCTGACTCTAAAAGTAATGAGCTCTGTCATTTAAAATCCTTTCTTGGCGAAGGCGTCAATTCTGTGAATTCCAAAGCAAAACACAATGTTACCAGTCTTGTAAAAGTATCAATTGATGTTTAATGTCCCGCTTTTATCCCTATTCCATTGACCGTTCGGCGCAAAACACGGGGCATTTGTTAATTGGCCTCGAAACACGAGAGAAAACCCGCCGCACCGATCGGGCGGGCGTATGCTCAGTCACCGGTCTATCGCTTCGCTGCTCGCGGCTGCTGAAATCTAATTCCTTTCGGCACAAAGTACTTTCCATGTTGCGGAAACGAATAAGTTACAAAATGTCATTCAAGAGATAATAAAAACTGTTCTTATATTACTTACCAGAGTTACGTTGCGTTTTGTGTTCTTACAATCGTCAATATCCGCATGAAACACTGTCAAAGCACATCGCAATCTCATTGAGAGAGCCAATTTTGTACCTTCAAAAAGAAAATAAAAATTGAAAAGTCGAGTTTAGGACTCACATTTATATGTAGGAGATGATTACAACCTTATATTTTATAACCCTAAATATACAACTATTACTTGTTTGATTTAGTTAGTCGTGGTAACCACTTCAGAACTTCTATTTTATTCGAAGAGCAGAAGAGTGCGTGCCCGAGTTAGCATATTTTTCTTTTAATTAAAAAGTATGAAAAATGGCACAGGAAAAAAAAAACGTTTGTTATTATCATTTGGAATATTAAGGGACTAGGTCTTGGATGGAAAACGGAAGATGATCTTTAAAGTTTCAACTTCGTAGTAACACCATATCAAATATCAAAATGGAACAAAATGGAACAAAAGATACATTTGAAATGGACAATAAAGAGCAAAGTAAAAGAAGTTTAATAAATTAATGAATCATTAAAAAATGTTGGCACATGATCACATCTTAAAATGTACACGTCATGATTTTTTTATTCAAGAAAATAAATGCTTGTGAGTTATAATCATGTATTTATTATGGATAGAAGCACATATAGGCCTACATGGTACTTTAACGAATGATAATACAAAAGGGCCTTTGGATGACAAAGAAATGAAATGAGAGAAAAAAGTGCTCTGTTTCATAATAATTTGCTGATTATGACAATGTATTACATTTATATATAAACGATTAAGATTTAAGTGATTAATTTTTTGTAAAATTTTATTTCGTTGTAGGTAGTAATATCATATTACATGATTAGTTTGTATTAGGGATTTAAATAATTAATATTCGTATTCTTCAGAATGAATGATATTTAGAGCACGCTTACATTTCAAATATCAATTTATTGTATCATATTGATATGATAGAGCCAATATGAATTTTAATTTTCATTCCAAGAACTAAATATGACTATATCATGGAGCTATAAGATATTACTTTTAATATATTTTTATTCGATTAAACATTTAACCGTAGAGTTAAACACGTTGTGCTGGTCAATGTTTCAATGTGTGTAATTTACACTAATTTTATTGACATAGCACATTTCATAGCAAATGAAATATTATTTGATATTATAAGTTTTCATAAAGTACACTTCCGTTACTTATTACAGGCCAGCTTTGGAATAGGGATGCTATCAAAATGTTTCACAGGAAAGCGTTCCCCCTTCATATATTAACTGATTTAACTCTACGATGTGAGCCATTTTCATTCATCAGTCACGGTACTTGTCACCTTAATTATAAATCAACATTTCATTCATCGAACCGTTCGTTAAGAAAACCTCAAATTGAATTAATTATCACACCTTGTCTTCCTAATTTGATTAATATCCGTTCTCAATTTCCCTTCACCAACCTTCATGTACATGATGTAGTGAGTAATGGATCTTTCTCCTGGGGTAGTTTTGTTGTATCTTCTTTTTTCATCATCCTTTCTCCTCCAATATTCCTCCGGGGGTCGCCACTTTCCCCGCATAAACACACACACAACATGGTGGTGGGTTTCATTATAGTAGCATTGATACCCCCATTATTTGTGAAACAAATTGGATGTCCCGGTACTCGGGGCCAATCGTTTTCCTCTCATGTTGTACCGATGCGAGTGCCACAACCCGGCGGATACGTGGGGAATTTTCTTCTCCGTTACATCTTAATTCGAAGAAAGTTCGTCACTTAGCTGTAATGCAAGCCCATTGAAGCCAAGTGTCTGTCTAATTTATCATTCCAGTTATAAAACCTTCCCTATAATCGCCTATATCAAGTTTGGCTAAATCTAGAGATAATTCATTTTCAAAATTTGATTTTATCTTCAGATAAAATAAAGGAGTGGATCAATTAAACTTACTTTGTGTGGAAAATGTCTTTTTAAGATATATCGGGTACAATTTACGACAAAAATATCTAACTTACCCCCCCCCCCCCCACCAAAAAAAGTGGGATGCCAGACAAAAGGGAGAGTTGGCCTTATATCATGTATATGCTTAGGCCTAAAATCATGTTTATATCATGGAATATGCTGAAAATTCAGAATGTAAATTTCGAATTTTAAATTACGCAATCAATAAATTTATGATTAAACTTTCAAGGATTCTTCTTTGCAGAAAAAATATAAACATTACCTACAGAGGGCGCTAAACATACACAAAGCCAATTTAAAATTCAAATTTTGCGAATGAAAAAAAATCCAACTTTCACCACACATTGATGAGATTCGAACAATAAACATGTAGTCCAATACAATTCTTATCATTGAAGCCTTTTCAGAAGATGTAAGTTTTGTTTTAATCTTCTTATAATGACATTGTAATATGTGTTTGACCAAAATCATGATGAAAATAATGACAAGGGTGACCGGCGGAAATAATGAGTATAAGCATGAAAGTAGTAAATGAAAAATAAGAGACAACCTATTAGATAAATGCACCTTCAAAGTCTTGCGTGATACATTAAATTATTTGCTCCTTCTGTCTTATATGGAGGAACTAACGAGGGTTTGTAATTACATCTCTGTTTAGTTGTCATCATATAATCACTACTTAATTTCTTTATAAGCAATGCAATGTAAGCAGAACCGGAAATGGTAAAAGTAATGACGACAGTGATTTTATTTACAAGAGAGTCGTGTTAACTTTTATGACAAGTAAATTGAAATCAAAGTTAATCTATGTTTGATTAATGAATTTCACAATAAAAATATTCAATGTTTATAATGAAAATGGAAAAAAAAGAACATTTACTTCTCAATTAGAATTATGTTTGCACTTTTTCGTTAATTGGTTTTTGCTTTTAATGAGGACTTGCTTAAAATCCAGCTTACTGTAAAAAGCAAGTTTTATCTTTATTTAAACATGGATCCTACAAGAACAAATGCCTCTACAAAAAAGAAAAAAAAAAGAAATTAGGGATGAAAAACAAGAAAGTTGTGGCATTTTATCAGTTTTCATTATATAGGTGAAATGATTTTGATAATACCGTAGTGAACGAGAGAGCTACTGATCAATACCTCAGTTAATTATCTTTCAAATTGTATGAACTCGATTAAAGTTGAACATTCGCAATTCATGGGAAAATAATATATAATGGATAATATTATCAGTGTTCCTTTATTGTTTAAAGTTCTCCTTTTTCTTCATTTAAAAAAAATATTTAATGATGATGGAAGCTAAGTAGTTTACCCCACCAACCGTTGATTACTTAAGTTAAACAGGCCTATTTAATTCATAATTGATTAAGACCAAACGTGTAACTGGAATGGAGGTATCATAATTATGGCAAAGTAGATCGCACTACTTACATTCAACAAATGAATCTCTATCATCAATGCTAATATCGTTTTCATAGAATACAGTGAATAGTGCTCACATTACTTGTCATGTCTGAGTTAGTCATTTTCATTCCTCCACTGATTGAACTGTAATAAAAAAACCCGCATTATCAAGTTCAGACGTGATTTCAATAAGAAAACACAATTCATGAATATCAGGTATTGCACCTCTATTTCCGGTTGAGTTTGTGGAAAGAATCATTACACTTGGGTCGAGAGGGTTAGCCAAACTGTAATTTCATTTGATAAAACTGTTCAATGTGTTTATTGTTAAGCATTTTTGTTCTTTAGAGATTCAAGTGAATAATGTTTAGAATTAGACAAATAAAAAAATAAAAGTAAAGGTGACGGACCATTTACACCAACGCTTGAGTATGACGGTATTATCACCAAGTTAAACTACAATGGCACTGGTGGACTGATAGAGTAAATATTTAGCGAGATCTTGAAATTGATATTGCGGTAATATTTGTGTCTGTATTAGGCCTCTGCATTGTCACTAGTTTGTTCTAGTCCCAGTCATATTAAATCAGCGCCACTCCATTAGTCCTCTATTACATGTGTACATAGTGCATTTGTTCTATCAGGTCGGCGTGTCTAAATTCTGTTTTTTGTAGTTTTTATTCATCTATTGTCGTGGATTTTGGTGGTGTGTCTGGTGGGATATTTTGTTTCTGGGCTGGTACAACCCTTATTTCACACTCTTATGTTCCCATGGTATCATTTATTATCCTAACATATCTCCTCGACGTATCATGAGACAGTATATTAATATTAATTAATCATGATAATTGACTATGATATCATTAGTGACTTTGCTGTTTCGGCGAAGATTTTGTGATCTTGTGTTGCAT
Source organism: Lytechinus pictus (assembly GCF_037042905.1). NCBI lineage: Eukaryota > Metazoa > Echinodermata > Echinoidea > Temnopleuroida > Toxopneustidae > Lytechinus > Lytechinus pictus. Next base: position 19,597,378 of record NC_087251.1, read on the forward strand.
TTACCATTTACTGCTTTAAATTTGTTATTAGGGTAAATGTCAAGAAAGAAAGTGAACCGGTTATTACCTTCCACATTAGTTATCATTCCCCTCACATTAAATAGAAAATTGTCGTTCAAACGTTGAAGTTGGAAATACCAAATGGACTCCCACACCGTACTCTAAGACCGATACCACTATAAACGTGAATCCTCAAACATTTTCATGATATATAATATGAATAATTAATAAATTCCCAGTAATCAAATATAATTTCGTATATATTGAACAAATAAAGACATCAATGATGTACATTTTAATGCATTAAATAAGAATATTGTTTGAAGTTTGGAAATTAAAACGAATAAAACAAAAACGCAAAAAATAACAAACGACATACGAAAGTGCACGGTGAATGATTTTTTTTCTTCTCTTTCTTGGAGATTCTGAAGTGAGTTCGCAGTGAATCATTGGTGATTTGAAGGCGAATCGGTTACTCAGATGGAATTTCGATGGCAAACCTGTCAGACTAGTCGATGTTTTATGCACACAACAGGGTTAAAACAGGCTGGCAAACTGACGGTTTAAGTGGTGAGTTTGCGGGAAGGGGTTACATGATAAGGGTTTGTTTGCCACGCTTAGGTACACTGTCAAAAGCCTCGCTTAAAAAACCACTCGACGGCTATCACAAACTAACTTTCACTCTCTGAATCTATTTAGATGTTGTTGTTACTCTTTTTTTTTCGATCTGGAAAGATGTGAAATTTGCTTAAACTATAGTATGTCTTTCGAGAATCGCTCTCCGAACCCTAAACGCTCTTCAGATTTGACGCTGGACAATACACATCAAGAGGTATCACCGTCTCAAGATGAAAAACAAACAAGGCGGGGACATGTTCGATTAGCATATTTCACAATTTATCCTCCTGTTCGTTGGCAAAAAACAAGATGAGTGTCATTTCATGATCTTCATTGACTATAGAGTTAGCGTTCGAACAAAGGGAGCGCTTTTATGCCTGGTTGCCACATAAGCTTGGGGTACACATTCCCTGCTCAATCGCATCGACTGGGCATTGTGTATGTGCACATAGGATATAATAAGTCATGAAAGATAGTCGAAGTTATGTGACAGAAATAAATGAATCTCATGTCAATTATGGATCCATTGCTCTTTTTTGTTCTTGGTTTTTCGTACCAAAGTTCGATTATGTATTAAGGAGTGCTCAATAGTCACCAGGAAACAATGATAAAGAAAGTAATATCTCCCATACACGACGATCAAGCGGATATATATATATACATGTATATATATATATTTTTTTTTTTGGGGGGGGAGGAAAGTATTTTTTTTCAATTGATAAATTTGGCTAGTTAATGGAATTAATTTATTTCTATTAGCATTGATAAAATATCCTCCCTTTTTATCGGACGTTGATGCATGTGAACACCCAGATCTACTGCATTATTGGCGCGTTCAATTGGGCTCTAATAATTATGTACCAGGGCGCCCCCTTTAATTTTTGAACTCAGTTAAAGGGAAGTCAGTCACATTCAAGTTTATCACCGAAATAATATTACTTATGATGAATATCAAATATGAAGACTGTATATTTCGTAGACTTTAGAAGAACAGACGGCGGTTGGGGACGAGTATTGTTCTGCCTATTATTGGTTTGCCCCCTCCTATTAATATACTCTCCCCTCTTCTTCTTTTCTCTGTCTCTCGTTTTGCGAATGAAAGTTGATAATCACTGAAATATTCATGCTCACGAAGATGTCAGTGTGGTGGGGTCCCCAATGAACCACACTGATAGCCCCTCGCGCGTCTCAGCTAATAGCCATGGGACTCCGGGTTTCCGGGTCGGGATGCCTTCCAATTCGATAGAAAGACAGACATTAGAAGGGTCTACCCGCGTCTGTGTTATGCGTATCGTTCCTCCCAATCGATCTCATTCAGTGAATAATATGTCCTTCTGTTACGGATCATAAAGAAGGTGATAGGGCGATAGACTAGAAGAGAGAGAGAGAGAAAGAGATACAGAGATAGAGAGAATGAATGATAGAAATTGACAGCGACATAATCGCAAAGTCATATCGATATCGAACTGGCATGTCACCCTTTTCCTCATCTCAATTCAGGTCTAATCTTGATCTTATCGTATGCAACGAGGCTATGCAAATAACTTTTATAAACGCAAAAAGACTGACCTAGTTGAACAATACTAGATTTCGCTTTTATTCATATTTCGCTCATTCTCTTCCATTTTTATTTTCAGTCTCTCTCTCTCTCTCTTTCTCGGCTTTGCCTGCCCCCATAACCAATCGCAGCATGCACGAAGAGCCACGGTGAAATTGATATTTTCTGGTATTATTTCTGATTATTTGATAAGATGCATGTTCTTTAGCGGATCAAGCTGGCTAAGGCTGTAGCAGAGGGGATCGTTTTATTGAAGCCTTCTTGCGCCGTCATGATCGGTGATCAGTGAAACTTGGTCCGGTGTGACCCGGCTATCACGTTCTAGATAACCAGCCGTGTAATCTAGATCTACTCCCTCGCCGCAAATGACCAAATTATTTGCCGCGGCACACTTGCGCAGCGCGCATCATAACACCTGATTTCAATCTCAACATCACACCATCCTAACCCTCTTGCTCCTTATATTCTCCATATCATCATCCTATCTTATCATCCACCTCCTTCATCCAATACGTGTATTATCTCAAAGAGCACCAAAACACCACATATGTAAAATCTCTGTAGATTGATTTCATGGCGAGCCGAGAAATGTCGCATTTGTCAAAAGATTCGAGATGATTTCTCTGCCTATACCAACTTGAAACTGAAAAACAATATTTAGGATTAATCGAATCAGGGAAAATGTGTCAGAGGATTGTCATGGATGAAAATCAGATATTACTACTCCAGTTTACTAGTCACGCTCTTAATATCTTCCAGTTTGGAAGAATTCTGCCTCATTTGAACGTGACTTTCATTCATTACAATCTGGTTTGTCTATGTTTGGGAAACATCGCTTCTCAAAATGCTTAGTTTTCAAATTCCATTTTTGGCATTTCTTCGAAATGATCACGATTCCAACCAGTTTGCTTCACAGTAACCATTCAATTTGACATTTTGTCTTCACTATGACTGAGACGGTAGGGCTCAATGAATGAGTAACGGGGAAATCCATTACGCATGAATGATAATAAATGACTAATAATTGATCAACTCGTCACCTCCAAAGACTGGCACTCCATTCAAAACGATTTTACTTCGAATGCCAGACCCCTGAAAAAGACCATTTCAAATATCAGATTTCAAAATGTTTTCTTAGCTGTACATGATACAAAAGATATATGATTGACAGGTCAAGTGTGACAATTATAATAAAAGGCGTTTGTTATGTGATAACAATGACGCACATAATAATTCGTCTTTTCATAAAAGTGTTAGTCGGCTAACCACTGAAACACGTTCAGTTGAAGGCAAAAGTACACTTTCTTTGTATTATTATATACAATGCAAGTTGCTCAGGTCGACGGTGGCAGTAATCATCAGAATAAAGTATTTATTATTCTCAAGCTTAAAAAAAAACTGCTGCCTCATCTTATATCGTTGTTATTTGACACTTGTTAGAAATCATAAATCACATTTGAGTTCGTTAATATTGTATACATCTATTAACAAGTCTTTGATCATGTCATAGGGGGTCCCTCTGACTGGCTATCAATAAAAAAAAAGTAATAAAAAAAGAAAGATAATCGGATAATGGTGTACTATGATGTGAACATAGGTTGGGCACGTTAAATAATTAAACCTCCTTTAAAATATTCATAATTATATTTGCCCCAATTTAATTCAATACCGGTCTTGACTGGATGGGGGGTAATGTCCGCCCTCTATTTTTGTGTCAACAAATTGAACATGGTCTTTGTTCGTCACCCCCTTTCTCCAATCTTTTACATGGAAAAGGGGTCACTTTTTTACTCTGGCACTTGACGGCGTATTGCTCATTTGACGTTCTAGGGAGGTAAAGAGAGATGGAGTCTCTACAGACAGCACTATAATGGACAGAATTAACGATATCAATCGGTGCATTCAATTTCAAAAGACGATTATCAAATATGTGTTTTAGTCGTTATTTTCTCCCATTCGTTTCCCCCGGGACACTCTTTATACACGATAGTAATATGCCTATTTCTTTGTGTTGTATAAAGGTGTTGGTGGCTTGATGGCTGCTGTGACTTTACTTAACGAAATCAGTCATATGTCAATATTTCACCGGCTGTTTTGTAAGCGTGTTCTAATTTCATGTGGAATATTCCAAGTGCTATGACCTAGACTATTTGTCGATCATTGAGAATGTATGAAAGAGAGATTGAAACGAAGCGGGGGACCCCCCTCAATTCAGTTCCAAGTTCTTGGTCTTCTCTTTGAGACAGGCCTGTCCCTGTGGAGAAGTGAGTGGCCCCTGTCTGGGTTAGGTGAGGGTGTTGGTAGCTGAAGAGAAAGAACCACGCTGTTTGATTTTCAGCTTTGAATAGGGTTGATCATTTGGGAGAAAGCAGGATTTAAGAAGTTCTAGTTTAGGTTGGCCCGGTAGGGTGAGATGGGGGTGGGGTCATGTGGGGAGCACCGAGGGTCTTGTGTAAACCCCCACAGGAGTCTTATGTTTACTCTCTAACCTATCAACCGAGAGAGAAGCTGGGGACAATCCATTCAGACCTACCCAATGTTTCCTGTTTATTATAGGGATTGGGGGTAGCCACAGAGCAAAACTCTTTTCATAGCGGGGTCGACGCCCTCTCTCTCAAAGGATGCATACCATTAAATTGCCCAAATTTATGTTTCTTCACCAAACTAACCCGCAATTGTTCCAGCCAGCGCCCCGGTGTAACCGATTGCCTAGCCCGGGACCACGGTGATCGTTAAGGGGTCCAAGAGGCAAATGGGGAGCTAGACGCTCTCCTATTAGTAACAAGGAGTTACTCACACTTGACTACGTGTTTTGTCGTACATCCCGCCAGGGAGAAACGAATACTCGGCGACCCGACACATTTTTGTTTGGTTTTTGTCATTAGATCCCCGGCAGGTGAATAATGGCTTCACCTGTCTATCAAATCTACACCTCTTATTTGCATACACACGTGTAAACATTCGATTAATCTTCGCGTGGTTTTTATACCCCCTTCTCTCTTTCTCTCTTTCTATTCTCCTCCTCCTTTCTCTCTAACCGTCTACCAACGTACTTCAACTTGGCATTCAAAAGAAATCAAGTGGAGCGAGAATCGTGCCCCAACAATCGGCCATCAATCTTTGGGCCCTTCCCATTGAAGTAAAAAGCGAGCAGATATGCGACAAATTACCCTCCTCACCACTTGAGGAATATCAAAAGCGTATTATTGTAAGGTGTGTGAGTACGAAAAGCTAACATATATAAACTGGTACAGCGGAAACAGAGGGCAAACAATAATAAAACTCAAGTAGCGATGTACAGAAATTGCCTCAAAGTGTCTGACAATAGGACCCAAACCGCATTCTCCTTCGAAATAACATTCAACTCATTAGAAATGGTGGTGAACTGGTGTGATTGACTGCCTAAATTCATTGTCAGACGTATCAATTGAAGAGAGAAGAAAATAAGATGGTGAGATAGATGGAAATAGAGAAGAATGGAAAGAGAAAAGGTGGTTGGTTAATGCTGCATGGTTAATAGAACAATGAAAAGAAATATATGGAAAGAGACTGAAAGAGAAAATAATGAAGCGGTACAAAATGACAGACAACTATCCGGAAAGGGTAATGATGATATATATCACCTTTTTCATGATTCATAGCTATTATTTTCTTTGTATTTACAGAGAATTATTGGCTTCCGCCTCTGAGGTTTTCATTGTGATATATTACTGAATTAATTTGTTGATGCTCGGGTTTTATAATGGCCTTTAGAGGGATATATCATTATTCTATTTCCTACATGATCGCAGAATAATAACATAAAAACACACGTTATACGGAAATCACAATAATGAAACCACAATCTCGCCTTTCTATTGCGGATTAGAAAAATATTGGATCATTCAGATTTTTAAAAAGTTGATAATTATGTGGTAAAAGATTTGGTTCTGCTTTGTGATATTATAAAGAAATAAATCTGTATCACTTTCTGTTTGGTACACTTTTCACGACACAGCTGTTCAGGGAGATACAATGTTAAAAATAATTTATTTCTTAAGAATTTACTTGGCTTTATTGAATTCATGTGTTCAAATCCTACACTAAAAACATATCAGTCAAAAATGACTAGTTAATAGGGTCAGCTGGGGGCAGCTGTTTCTCTCGTCGCATTTAACTATTTTCTAGACGTATTTTACTAGAACAGAGTTATTTCTGACGAGAAAATATGTCAGAAACGCGACTAGACATATCAGTTGCACCCAACTGACTACTGGTCTAGTCAATTTGACTGATTCGTTTTAAGAGTGTAACGATCTATTCAGTCAGAATTTATGAATTCTTTATTAATAAAACGTATTCTATCTTCTCGTTTCTTTTATTTGCATCTACAGAATGCAACAGCAGCAACAGCAAGCACTGCAGAACTCGAGCGTGTCAAACTCGGCCCACTCGCCGCCGCTGGCCGAGGGAGCAACGTGCTTACTCAGTCCAAACCCCGATAGCCCTTCACCGCGATCATTAGCCGACTCGCCACCGCTCGATTCCCCGCCTCCACCGGGCTACCACGACGATGACGATGACGACGATGTCCACCATCGCTGAATTAATCAGCTGAAAGCTGAATTCATCAATGGAAAGAACATTTATTTACCCTTACCTCTTCGACTTTCTTGTGCGTGCCATTGCGTCAGGTTATGAGGTAAAGTGGTAGAAGACAGAAGTAACTGAAATCTACAGTAGATGCCGAATTGCTGAGGGGCATGAATCTTTGACAGCTTTGTATATAGGAGATACAACATTTTATATTCCAAAGGATAAATGAAGCTAGGACAATCTATGGCGACTTTTATGTATTTACAATCATCATGCAACTCATCAAGATAAAATACTATTTTCTTCATGTTTTTCATCATCAGATTATTAGGACACAAGGGTACAGATTTTGAATTGTGGCCTGTTGTGTACGATTGATATTTATCACAGTTATATTATTCTGTGATTGGTGGTTTATATGAATATTTCACAATTTTATTTGAAAAAAGGAACACCTACTGTCTAAATCATACACAATTTACGTTCGCTTGTTTTCACAGCGGGCAGAGGAAAAATTCTACAATCCTAGTATTAAATCGACGATCACTTTTAATTAATATTCATGAAGCACCCCACCTACGGGCAATCGTCTTCTACAGTTACCCACCCTTGTTTCTCCATTCTATCCAGACCCTCTTGATGAATATTATAAATATTCACGCTCTCTTTGCTGTGTGTTCATAAGCTTCTTGTGTCTCAATCAAGCTTCTAGAAGTGGGCTATAAGCCTGTTATTTTTGTCATGATTGTCCTCTTTTGACGCGGGGGGAGAGATTGAGGGAAGGGGGGGGGGGGTAAAGGGATATCATGTGCCCCTCAGCCTCTCTCCTTATCCTCCCACTCTCCTGTTTTCAAATACTACATCGTAATTTAATATAGTCATATCTTGCCCATTGTAAGATTATATCATGTACCATCATGCCATTTTCATTGCATATTATTGTATTAAATGGGATTATCGTTTCTGCATTTAAAATCCAATGACCTTAATGGATAGAATACTAATTGACACACTCACTTGTTAGATTTTTTGATAGGATTAATCACCTACAACCTGATGCTCCTGTTGTAATGAAAAGGGAATTATTGCTTTCATCTAGGTGTAATACAAATAGGGAAATACATACTTATTTATAACAATGAATGTATGGAATCCAATCTGTGTTTGAATTGTGATTTATGTCATAGAAGGTGATGGAACAAGGTCTGGGGAAATGAATCGTTGGCAATTTGTTGAATTGCTTTTGTTTCTTTTCATCCTTGATCGGTTGTTCATCAATCAGTGCCAACTTTGTAGAAAGCTCGAAACTCCAGCCCGATTTGTCTTCAAGATAATGAGGTATTACTGTTTTCTTCTTTTTTAACAAAAAATAAATTAAAATGCGATATATTTTTAACGATTTAGGCAACTAAATCGTGTAAACGTAATCATAGACCCAAATTAGCTTCGTGTGATGGAACATGGGTTCCAAGACAATGATGGAAGCTGTTTGTTATAATTGCGGTTATGTAACAAAAACATAAAATAATTTAAGGAGATTTAATCATCATTTACTTGTAAATGAATATCGTCGGGACAATAATGATTTTTATTGCATTTTTTTTTAGTTCGCTCATTATTCTAGTTGACAAATGAAAGCTAATTTGGTATTTTCATTTTACTTCCTAAGCATGGTCATGTTGGTCGCCCAAAGGAATCTAAACATGGTTATTTGAATCAATGAACAAACTCCCAACGCGAAGTGGTTGTGATGTTTCTATCTATTTTATTAACCATATTAACCCTTATTAAAACACAAGAAATGATTATGATTACTCGGATGTATATGCATCATTTCACGAATGTGCGAAATATGATTTCAACAGAAAAACGACACCGCAAATTAGTGGTAATCAAAAGATTATTACGAAGCCAAAGCATATAGGGCAAACCATTAACCTCACAAGATCTGTAATTCATATAAATCCCAAAAGTGATATAATAGAATGCATGGTCTAGTTTGCAACTCACCTCCAATGTATGCACTCTATTTCAAAGACAATGGCGTCGTTTATTCCACCAAGTGGAACCCCTAACCCCATTAGGATGAGATTTGTAAACATTCTAAACCGAGATGACTTGCTATCCGAGTGTAACCTTTCCGATATTGATGGGCGAGTTGAAACCGCGTGTCAAGACTCTGTCCAATACGGCGACATTTTACACGCAGATGTCGTACTTATGGCGCCATTTATGTATCGTCTGCACTGCGATGAAGGGTCTTGTGTATGCTTTCTATTGCACCGTTCACGATGCTTTTTTTTGTCTGACATATTTTCATTAGACAATGAAATACCGACCATACTGACTCGATTAACAGGTGTCTTAACAGTAAAGCCAAGGTTAAGTTTATTTATGTGGAGTCTTCTTCATGCGCCATTCTTTGAATTTGTAACATTTTGTGTCAGTTACCTCCGCTCTGAAAGTGGTCACTCCACTGAATATACTTATTTTCAAGACATCACGAGGTAAAAAAGTATAATATTGAATTAATATGTATTGGTTTAGTGCAATTTGTTAAACAATGCCAAACGGCGGGATCGCCACATACCATGCATGGCAATCACTTTCTGTGATTGTTTTGGGGGAAAAATAGTGATTTCCTAAATATATCTATGTTATCGTGGGCATTTTATGCACCTAGTTGTAAAGATGTCACGAGGAGAAAACAACAAATCTCGTTAGATATCATTGTTGCTGTAAAAACGATTCTTCATATTATTGTACAGGATGTATGCGATGAACAGTATCAACATTGTGTTGAAAATTCTAAATAATTATTGCCAATATGACAATGAAACACATGTGTTTGGAATGGTTTGTTCTGGTTTGTAAAAAAATAACACGAGATACTGTAAGATTTTGAAGAGAGTAGAGGAGAACGAATTTGGAGAGAAAGAGAAACAGTGCAAAGGCATGTTTATATTCAAAGTCGTCGGTTGAATGAGAAAGAGAAGGGGAGGGGGTTAAGAGAGGGGGGTGTCCGTGTGAGTTTGGGGATGTTTGTTAGATAAATCATTCAAAACGCGAAGAGGGAGAAAGAGAAAGAGAGAGATAATGGGAGTGGAAACCTTCTCTCTATGAATGTGTGTGCGTGTGTGTGAGAGTGAGGGTAAGAGAGCCTGAGAAAGAGGGGGAGAGATGGAGGGGAAGGGGGGGGGCAAGAATCGCATTCAATCACTACAAAATTAGAAATGTGTATATGCTGAGGCATCAAGAAGTGCCCCAAGATATATATGTTTTCATTCAAAGAAATGAAAAATCAAAAGTATCACGAGACTTTTCACCATCAAGCTCTTTGTAAAATAGATACTTGTGATTTCTCAAACAAAATGGAATATGAATTGCCGAATTTGAGAAAAATGCAATATGACAGTTATTAAAACCTTCATTTTCTTTTTGAAAAAAAAATCGATTTACTTGGTAGCGACAAAATTTGAGTTTGAGTAAGCTTATATGCCGAGAGATTCATTTTATTTTTCATATTCTAGTCATTCGTAAGTTGTGTGTATTTTTACTTCTGTTTTTTTTTTTTTTTTTTTTTTTTACTTCAGCTAACGTTTCCACGTTATATATATTTAAAAAATAATGTACATGTAAAGATACGGAGGCGTAAAAAATACCCCTGGGACCTGTTGCATTAAAATTTTGCCAAAAAATATCTGGCAAATAAACAAAAACTGTGGCAAACAAAATTGCCATTGAAAATAACACATTAAAAAACTCTGGCAAAAAAATTGCCAGAAATTTTTATGGCAAAAGTTTTATGCAACGGGCCCCTGGAGTTAGAACAAACAAAACGTGTTTTAAGCATGTTAAAAGTTTTTAGTAATCAGAATTCGTTAAGACGATAGCATAAATAATAGGCATGATGGGTGTTACACTAAAACCATCTTTTTAAAAAGGGTGTAATGAATACTTCGTGTGTCCTTTGTGAACATCGAAGGTGTAGAAGTAACACCACAGTGTTTTGCAATGCACGTGCTTGTGTCTCCTCGAAGGTTTATGGCCAAACTGAATCCTAGGTATATGTCTTGGGAATCTCTACACGATCAGCACAGCATGTTATCTCGTTAAGGGTACAAAGATTTCCTGCCAATTCCCCCGATCTCTCAACCTCCGTTTTCTTTTCCATTCAATACACTTTTCAACGAAATAAAGAAGAAATGAAAAAGAAATGTCGAAATGCTTGATCACAAAAGGTCATAATAATAGGTCTTTTGAAATAACCTCTCGCGTCGGGGTGCCTGAGGTTTACTTTAAAGGTACCACTCACATGTCCAAGATTCAGGAAGATATATTGTGTTTATTTGGCCTATATACCATCGCCAATCTCAGCATCTATCATAGTTCATAATTAGTCATCGCACAAAGAATATCTATCATGACTAAACATCCTGAAAATAGAAAGTTTACTGGATCTTAGATTTGGCACGCTAATCACACTTTTTTTTCAGCTGACGAACTTTACAATTTTAGGGCATAACTTTTGAATAACGAGACGATAAAAGTTGTGGTTAATGATTTCAGTATTCGGTATCACCCTAAACGAACCACCTCTTTGTAATTTATCATTACTATTTTGAGCATTTGCAGTTTGTTTTTCCAAATTATAGTGTGTTTATGAATGTAATTATTATTTTGTTCTTATGATAATGGTATTTCTAATTAAATAACGCAATAATAATGGGCCTAATTATGTAGGGATATTGTATTATCAATAAACCGACCGTACCTGTAATATAGACGCCAAAGCATTTCGAGAAAAAAAATTCCCCTGACAATCTCTTTATTCACGTGGAACGAGTGGAGCAAACTGTGGATGAAACTCTTAGCACAAGGCATGGAGTAAGATTCGAACCTATGACCCTTCGATTGAAAGACAAGCGTCAAAAACCAATAAACCCTGACCATGAAGACGCCTACACTCATCCCACGTTTCCTTGTTTTTATTCCTTAAATTATTCGGTATCACCCTAAACGATGGTTGCTCTAATGACAATGAAAGATTTAAAGATTCACCGGATTTGATTGTTAATGACCTTCTATTTTCTCCAATATGACTGTATGGAACAACCTAATCATGCTAATTAGACCCTTTCTCTTCATATCCATGAATACCCCAAATTATAAGCAACTGGGATAACAGGAACCCAAAAGGGACACGCGCTCTCTTGCTAATACAGGCAGATGTTTATGACAATAACTTCTTTAATTATTCTTTCATTTTAATTTCCTACTTAGGATATATACATAACCACCCCCTCCTAAAGGGTATATGCATTGCTTTTATATGAAGATTACTGTGATTAATGCCTGTAATTAAACTTGAGAAGCCAAACAAGAAAATTTACAAACACGGCCATTTGACTCAAGAGAAGCTTAAATAACCATGACAAAACAATACTTCTATGGTTTCTCTGCCATCTGCACTAAGATATATGTTAAACTCTATTTGATTTACTTGTATAATCATTACCATCACAGGAAGGGAAAATCCAAAAGTATTGAAAATCCCTTTCCGTTTATCGATTCAAATAAATAAATAAATCAATCAAATATATTTATTACGTCATGTTGCTTGTTCGATAAACATAATTCATTGTGTGATGCTCTGAATTGAAGAATTTTAGAACAAACTTATAGATGAACGAACAAAAATATTGTAATATAATGGAGGATGAACATTAGATATGTGGGGTGTTACACACAAAGACATAAAATCGATATCTACAATTTATTTCTTTTTTTTTTGTTTATGGTTACCAGGACTTACAGTTACATTTAATCATGTTAATCATGCAATTTATTATATGAAACAAAAAAAGAGATAGATAGATAGATATATTGAGGGAGGGAGGGATAGAGAGAAAAGGATCGAGGGGGGGGGGAGATTGAGAGAGAGAGAGAGAGAGAGGTGGAGGGGGTGGGTAGAATATATATCTTCCAAATATATAATGACTTGGTTTCGACAGGTATCCATCCAATTGCTATTGTATACATGTCTCTGATAAAAAAGAGCAGTAGCTCCTCGACTTGTATTTCCTTCCTATGGTTTTTCACGTTGGTGAAATATATGAATATAATAAAATACACTGGACGCTGCTTTATGATCTCTTCAGATGGCTGGAAAAGTTGAGTTTTTCTTTAAAAAACATAACGATAATTTTATCACAACTAAAACCGTAATAATGGGAAGGCGTCATCAATAATCATACTATTATAAATGATGATCATACAAAAAAGTGCTTACATATATATATATATATATATCAATTAACGCCTACATGTACTTCATTTTCACTTAAATCCACTTTAACAAATTTCATACTTCCCCCACCCCTCCTCAGATGGCAGACGAAATGTCATTTGTCATTTGACATTGATTCCAAATTATGATCTAATCACCGAGGTTTTCTTTTCTCCTTTCTTTCTGTCATTCTTTCCACCACTCCGGGGCATAGTTGTCCTCTATCCTTCCCTCATCCATCGCTTATATAGGAACAAGAACACTTGTAAAATAAATCCGCTGGATTGATACATGTATCTGTTTTCTCTCAAACTCTTCCGAATAAAGAGCCCCTTCTCCTTTTCTCAAACTCACACGTCATTTCTGTTTTCTACCCAATTTCACTTCATTATCTTCATTGTTATGTGACTAGTCATGGCAATTGTGTATACTTGTTGTTTCTCGAGACCCTTGTAAAGAATATTTTAATTTATTCGGGAGAGTGATGGGGTGGATAATTTCAAGAACTAACGGATGACGTAAACACATAAGATGGTAGCTATTCTATAATGATCAATACAATTTTAGAATTAACTTGATTTCTATTTTCAGTCATTGCAGTTACGCTTTATAGAATTTGTCTTTACGATCAAATGACGTATGTGGCAGAATAACTCAAATTGAAGTGGTAGGAAGGGAGGGGGAGTTAAGATTAATTTTTTCCTTTTATGTTTGGAATAATCGGACAAAACCTATCGAAAAAATACATTATAATTATTTAGTAGTAGTGAAATAAGATGAAGAATGAAAAATGATAGTTAGAATACAATAAAACATTAGCAGAGGCTCATGTTATACAGTATATACTTTGTCGAAGTGAAATTACTATTTTAAGTAAATTTTCTTGAGGTAAAATTGTTTGTAATCTTTTTTTTACAATCCAGAATCTTATTTTCTGTTTGAAAAATAACAATTTCTGATCTATTATTTAATATTGTGTCATAACATTATCACATTTTCAACTTCTGCCTTCTTTCGGGGGGGGGGGGGATACAAAGTGTTCTTAATTGAACATCGTCTGCAAAAAGGGTAAGAATCTTTATGTCATTCTTTTTCTTCTTGATTCCCTTTTTAAAGGAAAACATTCATTGATAGTATATACATTCTTTTATTAAACTGAATTCAATAACTGATTATTATTAGATACGGAAAAATAATCTTCAAGAGTATTAAATATCATGCAGCTGACTCATACTAAACTTTGTCGAAGTGAAATCAAAAAGATAAAGTAAACTATTACCAGGTAAATTGAATTTTATCTATTTCTGTCAAGAAGGGTTTATAACCATGCCTTAAGGTTACCAAATTGGTTAAGTCTGTTAACCTGGGCATTCGTCCGACCCTAAATCAGTTTGACGATTTGATGATTATTTGACGCTTATACTTACTAATGCAATAGAAGGATATAATAATAATGATTGGTTGGGTATTTCAAACCCACCCGCATTGCTGAAGGATCCCATCATCACTTCTAAACCATAGAAAAACACAAAGAACACAGCTTATCCTTATCACTTTCATAAGGTTTCCCAAAGTGACTAAAATACAACCAGCGTGGTTTCTGCATAATGATGTACCCACACTCTCTGAAGAACCCTCAAAAGAAAGCAATTGAAATCTCACTTCGGTGCTTTTCCCCCTCCCGTATCCCATCATCATCGTTTGATTTATCATTAGGGTGAGAATTGTGACAGCCTGACCGAATCGAAAGGAGATGATCTACTGTCCTCATTTAATGATCATCATTAATACCACCTAGAAAGCTTGCTTAAGAAAGACCCACTACAATAGAAGATATCTTCTACGACAAATTGGCAGGAAAGGGGTTCTGGGTTGACATGTATGAGGCGAGAAGGTATTGTTATCTCGCCGAGGAGTGATCACTCATTAAAGACTATGTCATGACAGCTTTAACTTTGTCTTGAATACCTCATTCTCAACCTGTCCAATGGTGTTTAGGAGACTACACGCCGAGAAGCCTTTCTCTCCCACAATTGGCAAGCATCGATTTTTACCCCTCTGTTACTCGGCTCTGGTAAAGAGGGGTACGATGAGAGGACCCACCGGGCCAGACACCCGCCATGGACAGCCAGGCAGCAGTGTGTATTATCCGAAGGTCTATGTTTAGATCTCAAATGCATCCACAAAATTGTTCAATCGTACCCTATATGTATAAACTATGAGTCATACTTCTTTACTGCGCATAATAAATGAAGAAAAAAAAAAGATATTGAAAAAAAGTTTACCATTAGAAAATGATATATATCGATAACGATTCTATTTTAAATGATCTGAACAGTGTATAACTATTCGACATCGGTATGTACTTCATTTCCATCAATTCTTTATCTCGATTCAGAATTTTACTAAAATGACTCAAAGTTGTCATGAATATTCGTTAAAAAAACCCGATTGATTATTATTCCATGTCTAAGATTTTAAGATTCTTAAAAGGTGTATTATCTAATTTTAATGCACAATACCCCCCAACCAATCATCTTTTTATATGACTTTTTTTAGAGAGAAGTGAGGCATATCCATAAATGACAAAAATAATTTGGATTTCGCCTTTTACCACACCAACCAGATCAAAGAATATATATTTCGTTTTAAAGTGCTTTTTGGCCTCTAACAAGTCTGAGTAAACACACACACTTGAGTATTAACAAAAGAAAAAAATACAGACATGTTCTCAACGGTTTAGTCGAAGTTTGCTAATGAGAATCTCGATCTTTCTTAGACTTTTAGTGTTGTCTGTAAATGGGAATCTATTTACATCTATTTCCTCGCTATTGTCTGTCCTTCATAATACGATCAAGTATCTTGCAGTACTTTTCTTGGTATAATAACAAGGTAAGGTTGCATTGATCCATATAAGGAAACAAGAAGAGCTTCTTATTCCCCTTTCCGAAAGAGAGCGATGATAAATATATACTTGAGGTGGATATTATGTACGATGAGTTCCTGTTCCAAGCACTTAGTTGTGTTTATGTGTTGATTAGGTCTTGTTCTTCAAGTGGGGCTCAAACCGTCTCGAGGAAGGGGGTAAACATTTTGAGAGAAGGGGTGCAAACAATTAAGGATATGGGTAAACATTTGTGTCTCGGATACAAAGTCTTTAAGAAGGTCTATTTTATTGGAGCTTAACATGCTTAATACAACGCACACACATGATACAGATTTTTGTTTTCTCTGCACTTTTTGTAATATCTGTTTTGACTGTTGTATGAGTCTAAGTTCTTACCAGTGTAGACTAAAGTAAGGTATAAAAATGAATGAATAATTGAACATAAAGAAGTGGAGATGAAATAGCAATGAATGCCATTACACCTATTAGAGATTTATTCACTTATTTTCTCGTAATAACCCACTCACTTCGAACTTATTTCTTACTCACATTTACTTATTAGTCACTTGCTTACTTGCTTACTGCATACTAACTTACATATATTTTCTTATTTACTTTCCTTATGTCTTGCTTTCTTATTTTACTTACCTACTTATTTACGTACCTACATATCTATTTCCTTATTTATTCGTCAAATTATTCAATTCGATTTTCAAGACTATAACTTATGTTTATAAACATTATCTCCTAAATTAACATTTCTTATTTGGTAATGAGTGGAGTGGACCAATAGCTATGAATCCAATCATGAATACATAACGAGGGTTATATCCTTTTCATGAAATCATAATCATATAAACTTCTTTTTCTTAGATTTTGTGTTCGCCAATATGGGTCTGGATAGGAATGGCAAGGTTATTCCTGTTTATAAGCGAGATGGTATAGTATGCGACTGGAAACAAGGCTCCCCCGATAAAAATAGACCAATGAAGTCGGCATGTAAGAGGATAGGTTAACACGGTGATATTCGGCTGTCAAGACACCATCCCAGGCATGTTACCCTCATATCCGGTTTTAAAGAGAATATAGGGAATACTAATCAGCCAGGAAAAGAGAGCCAAGAGTAGCAAACACTCCCGCCAAATAAAAATGAACAAAACATGATGGAAAAACAGGGCGCGCTTGGAGAAGAAGAGAATACACACCTTAAGAAAATCATCTCGTGTAGCGACAGAGAGCGCCAGCACACGGGAACACCTGCCCAGCCGGACCGTGTTTTCGCAGATGGATAAACTGTAAGCGACTGGGAAGAAAATAGGTAAGATGAATAAAATATCAAGCTAGATATCAGGTTTTTGGCCTCTTTGATCTCTTTGACTTCTAACCACTAAATACAACGTGATCAATCACCAGTTCAAGACTCGAGTGAATGAGTGACGCTCAATATCCACCTTTCTCTCTGCGAGGCGAATTTTCAAATACTGGATAAAAAAAGAGATATATAGACAAAGTTATAGCAAGGGAGGACTATAAAGGAAAATAAAGAGTAATTAAATTGAATGTCAATTCAACTAAAAAAAAATCAATACCTATAATGAAGAGGAAATAAATAAAAATATTTTACCATGTCTTCAATAGGTTGAAGGCTTGATAATACAAAATAGAAGCTCTCCTTCTTCTTCCCTAGCATTCTTGTCATGTTAAAATATGTTATATATTATGATAAAACATTCTTTTAATTTGTCAAAATCGATTTATGAAATGTTCATTTTTTCCTGTACATTGAGTAATTTACAAATCGACACAAGACAAATGCGTTAATCGTAAATAATTTCCGTTTCACAATTGAAGATGACAATGACACAGAAACGTTTAATCATTCTAACTCTACATTGATTGATTGAAATACCAATGAAGTTGTTAAACATACATGAAGTCGTTAAACATAAGGACATTTGCGGTTCGAAAGCACGGTGCCTAAAGCGAGGTATATGTCAGATCTAATTTCTCAATTTTTTGTCAGGATGGAAATGGTCGTTAGGCCAGTTAGGTGTATGGTCTTTTACTCTTGTTGATGGTCATCATGAAACAACGTGAATGAAATCATGTGGGAAGGTGTTTCTGTTTAATTCCTTGTCGATTCAAATTTTGAAAGTTCAAACCCATAGGCCTAAGGTATATGTACCGTAAAAAATAGATAAAGTGTTGTTTTCGACTAAACGCAAAAGAAAAAATATATATATCTAAACATGCTAAATCATTTGCAGTTATTATGGTTATATAAATCCGGAAGCTTTCTTCTAATTCCTAAAAGAACGAAGTCATTGATAATCAATGTACGTTTTGACATGATTGAGGGTGATGTTTTACTTCGAGGGGATAAGTTCTAATTAGTGTACTTTCATGACTATGAAAAGAAATAACTGTTCTGCATTTTAATCTTTACCAAATGAATGGTGATGAAATGGAAAAAAAAAACACGGATTAATCTACGGATGAGCTGAAATATGTCACAAAGTCATCCATGAATGTCTTGATTTTATGTTCTCGAAAGATGAACCCAAACGAACATCAGTGTGCACCATAGATGTTTATTTTGGGAAGATTGTTACTTTTTTTTCATATTTCCTAAGCAACAAAGAAAGGGTAAGTTTCATTCCCAGCAGTGTTCTTGTACTTTGATGGAACAGATACCAGTTATTTTTAAAATTCTGTAAGTTATTTGATAAAAGTAACAAAAATATAAGACTTTATGGCAATAATGCAATTCCTCTGGTTTACAGGCCATTTCATGCGTGAGGACTACCCTTGATTATCAATGCAGAAAAATAAGGATGTAGATTGCCTTTGTCCAGTCCTATTATTAAATTATATCCTGGTGTGCTTGTGCCAATTAGTTGGATGGGTTGGTCGATGGGGGAGGAGATTCATTGAAACGACTGGTAACGATGCATGCCTTCATTACTTTGCCGCAGATCTCATCTGCATAAATGGTGGCATAAAAGTAAAAAACAAAAATAAATACAGTGGCAGTGAAATCTAAAAGGGAAAACAAACTCAAAATTGATTAGAATGGTTCCAGTAATATTTTTTTTCACGAATCTCCTTATTTCTTAAATATCAAACCGAATTCTCGAATTTATTCACCTTTTTACTGGGTTTGGAATAAAGTAACCATGGTGACAGTTAGCCATACATCAAAGAAGACTCCTGGTCAAATCGTAGTCAACAAATTTTTTTTTTCTTCATACCTTTTGATGAATATAGATTCTACCAAAAAATCAATAAAGCCAGAGTCGCTAATTATATGTATTAAATTCAATACAAATTAAAATTCTTAAAACAGGAATTGTACTTATTCATATACAATATCAATCGTTTAGAATGATAACTAAATCGGGATCTTAGTTGTTTATGCTGTCTACAAGAAGGATAAACGCGTTGCTCCATTTCACGTCTTTGTTTGCTTTCCATAACGCGTCATATCAATCCTCAAATTCTTCCACACTGAATAAAATCTGAACGAAGCTGATATGTTTTATCATACATGTCCCATCGCGTCAAAGATTGACAACGAATTGAATCCCCAAAAGACCACTATTATAATTTCGACATTCCTAATGAGCGTGATTTCCTCTTGTTAAAAAAACATACATGAGAAAATACGATGGTTATGTAAAGAGACAAGGATTTAAGAGAGGTGACAGTGATGACTTGATTCATGCATTATTGTGACTGCGCGCAGACGGGCTATTAGTAGCTGGCTTGATGCGCACTTTCACGCTTATTGAATAGGAATCCCAAGTGATGCACCATCAGCAGAGCGCATCATTAGCATCGTAAGACGTCCTATCGAGTCGCCATCATCATCGTCATTATCATCACCAACATCTTCCCTCCCTACATCCCAGTAGGACCATTCACACGCCCAACAAATTAATGCATTTGTGAATGTGGTTCCTTTTTACGGCATGGGCGCTTCTTTGATTTAGGGTGGGGATGATGATAGCAGAGATATTTCATTTCCATTCAATATTGTCTCAATTAGAATTACCATAAAAACAAAGGAAATGAGAGGAGGGGGGAAATGAACATGGATGCATCAAAATGAAGTGGAAGAGGCATAACCGAGAAATAAAAATGAGAATAATCATAATGGTATAGCAAAGTTAAGGGTATGAATGATGATATTAAAATTGTGATATGATCTAGCGGTGGCTAAGATCTATAATTCGTCAAAGTTTAACTAATAGTAAAATGTGGTTATAACTTGTACTAATGACTGTTACTATCGACCGGTCATGATTTAGTGGTGAGGGCAGTTTATCAAATAACAAGCATCCACATTACTGATCGGGTGTTTGAACAATAATACACACGCTGGTATACCTTTGGATAGGTCCAAACTGTTTTAAAGGTAACTCGTACGGGTAATCCTTAATGCCCTCGATGATTTGCATAATTTTTGCAGTAATATATTTTGATGGTAAAAATGATTTAATAATTTTGTGAGTCACTTTGCAAGAAATGGATTATATTCTATACAGTTATACATATCTTAATGTTTCTTTCACGATTCGTCACTGCAACGTTGAATATTTCATGAATTTAATTTCTATGTCAGGTCAACCAAACTGCAAGCTGAATAAAAACAAGACTTCTAATGAAGACAGTTTGTTCGATTATATTTTGCATTGGCAATCGTACTCGTATAAGGAGCTGCAGCGAAATAGATGTTACGCAATGATCGATTATCACAAAGCATGTGCTAAGATGTTTGGCGTCAATGTGAACGGTACCGTAGACGGAAAAAATCTGGCAAGATCTGCAATAAGATGGCCACTTGTCGCTTCATCTTCGTCCTGATGCTCTCTTGAGGACCAAAGAAAGCGCGTTAATCCTCATCTATACATCCCTTACCATGGAGACCTTAGGCGTCGCCTCTACACTCTACATCTTACCCCCTCCATCTCCTCATCTCTCGTCTTCTCCTCTGCTTTAAACAAAAAAGAACAAACAAAGATAGTAAAGAGGGA
The DNA here is from genome assembly GCF_037042905.1 of Lytechinus pictus. Taxonomy (NCBI): domain Eukaryota; kingdom Metazoa; phylum Echinodermata; class Echinoidea; order Temnopleuroida; family Toxopneustidae; genus Lytechinus; species Lytechinus pictus. The sequence goes on from NC_087251.1 coordinate 19,618,341, forward strand.
GTAGAAAAAAAAATCAACATTTTACGTGCCTCGCCTCTTATCTCTATCATTGTCTTGCATGTATATCGTAAATGAGCTCTTCTGGGATTCGCAGCTGATACTTGCTTTTTTTATCTCCAAGAAATTATTCATCGCGCGATCTTCACACTTGCTAACAGGTAATTTGAGGATTTTAAAGACCCTTATCGTCTTGTATTGTCGATCGTATTTCGTCGATAGGTTATGAATGTTGCTATTTTGGTACAGGCGCGCCTGAGCGTTTCTTCGTACTCGAAGAAAAAAAATGGATTTGAGTAGGTTCTGTCTTTTGAGTTATGTTTGTTGGTGACTTCGTAGATTTTGAGGAGTGAGTGGAGGACAAAATAGGGAAGGGACAACAGCGCATTGCATCTATCGGTAAACTTCGAGAAAAAGCGTATTGAGTAAGTACCGCAAGCGCTGTCTTTCTTATTGATTTAGCTTCAATTTCCTTGTGTAGATTACTCGCAATCACGCCAGGGGGAGAGAGAGCGGCCGAATCCGCAGCTCAGTGGCGCGAAATTTCGTCCTCCGTTTCTCGCCCGCCTTTAGGCTAGGAAGATATACCTAGGGAGACGTTCTCGCGATCACGATCATGGGCTCTAGAAATTCAGCTCCGGCATCTTACCCTCGTTTTCCCCGCCAGGAGAGAAAGAGAGCCGCCATCGACCATCAGCACTTCGTTTTGGCGTCTTTGGGCACGTATCCACTAGCTAACATCTTCGGATCCCTTAAAATACCAATGTTCACACGCAAATATCAAAAGTGCGCATAGTAGAATCTTTACAACGTTTCTGATGTGTCTCGAAGGTTTTGAGAACCTATAGAAATGCATTTCTCATCCCAGTCCGTATCCCAACAATGGGAACGTGTACTTAACTTGCCCACCCTAGCCCCAGATAAACAACAAATCAGATATCCCAACACCGCGTTAAAAGAGTTCCAGAGATAGCTTTATTTGAGCAAAACCAATTGATCAAGGGCAAGACTTCGGGTATCATGTAGCTCCAACAGCACCTCGAGAATTAGTCTAATTATTTTTTTTTTATCTAGAATAAATTGCATCTGTTTGACTAATTACATTGCCGCGAGCAGACCCACATATTCATGAACACGTTTACTTCTTCACCATCTATACCTTTGCTCAAGTAATATGGTTTGCTAGAAGGCTTGCTCATTGATATCGTCAAGGGGCTATGGTGAGATGATGAAGTGTGTCTTACCAACCAGAAAAATCCAGTCTCACAGGTGAACGTAGGTTACCTTTTTAAAATGATCTTCCATGGGTATAATAAACACTACCCTTTCCGGCAATGATCCCTTTACCTTGGCACGCATTGTGCCATGATGTAGAAAAGCATAAGAAGAGAACCAATTAAGTTGAAAATACTTGGAAAGCATTGTGATTTTAGTTATCATTATATAATTAACACATATTCAGTAACAGCTTTAAGATTCAAAATATATAATTGTTCCTTGTCTAATTTTACTTTTACAATTTCTATGTATGAACCAGCTTTTTGTATATTGATACAAAATTGATAAGATCCTCTGACTGCCCATCCTATTCATAGATTATATTTCAGGTGACACATGAACTTAGATTTTGCCTCAGGCAGATGTATACAATGATTCCCTCTTCCCTTTCCCAACTGTTTAAACGTGAATCGGTTTTGTTATCTCGGAATGCACTCTGTGAATACATGTCCAATTATCAGGTAGAGTTTCTTCCTCTTGACCAATCCTCTTCTGTCAGGTGTTTATAAGGTTAAATGCGACATGTTTACATTTGTTTAGATTTTGACTGTCGACAGGATAAAACTGAGAAGCATTTGTTCATGTTTCACGGTTGATGGATGGATGGTTGGTGGCATATCCCATCCGGCGGCATTGTCAAGAAGGTTGATGGTTCAAGGCTCAGGTGGGAACCAGAAGGCCGAGTCATCGCCCTCTTGATGTAGGAAAAGGTTCAAAATTTAACATGTGTAATAGAATCAGGCCCTGATATCAGACATGAGTGCAATATCAGAAACAATATTTTACTCTTCATTTTTAATGGTAATAAGTTTTGTTTGTGGGCAGGGTACAATATGGAAAAATATCAATACAGGAGCAGAAGTGATAAACAGGACACAAACACATAAGAAATAAAAAAGGACTAGATAAAAAAGAGAGATGAAAGAATAAGAGCGAGTAAAAGTAAGGGGAAAAGTGTTCGTGCCCGCGCTTGTGTGTGAAGAGGCTGAGCTTGGTGCATCTGAGGGTGTGTGGGTGTGTATGTGTGTGTGTGTGTGGGGTGCGTGTTTGTGCGACAGCGGGGGAATGCACTTCATATCTTCGTGGTTCTCCTATTCCATGTTAATGAAAGTAATTATTTTTGTTCTTGCCCGTAGACTGCTCCTTAGAACTGTGAAGATTTAACTTGAATAAACCAGATACACAACTTGAAGACAAGTTTGTATGTACAAGAGAAAACTATTATCCAGCTGTGACTTTGCATGAAACTCTTCTAAAACACCTACTTACGTAAGTGCCAGAGCCATAGATTCTCAACAGTTTGCACTTTAATCTAGCTCTTAAGTTTATCTTGGCATCAGAGGGAGTGGAATACTATTTCAACATTCACTTGATCACATATTAGAGGGCGTGACATGGTTTCACCGATTTCAATCTGATAACAACTCGACCTTAACTCATCGAACCTACGAGCACCAATACTCCTCGTGAAGGTATTTACTGAAGGGAACGAGAGGGTTAATGATTCATAAGTCGAGGTGTGATTGAACATGGTTCTCACGTCGCCATGTGCGTGCTTAGAGTGTCTGTGACGATCACCGTTACGTGTTTCGTCATAGTTAGTACGGTGAGAGCAAAGAGAAAACAGACAGAGAAATAAATGCTTGAAAAGTGCGCGTTTCGGTATGGGGTTCTACTCTTCTTCGTGGCGCATTAATCAAAGTTTCGCAGTTAGGCACGTTTTTATTGAGCCGTCTACTTACGCCAATCATAATATAGATCTGATTATCAACTGTGAACGGAATATGGGTGGCCTTCAGATCTAATGGACCTTCGGTTAAAAGCCATTACTTCTAGATCCTGCCAATTTATGCCTTCTTTTAAAAATTCTTCAATCTTTTTGCCATTTTTGGAGAACAAAAACTGTCGAAAGGTCATAAACACCTTCATCTTTACCACGTTTGATGGAAAATAATTAACCAGAGCGTGAACAAGGAAGAGATGTATAAGTTCCGTTCTTCATTCATAAGGCTCGAACATAAGCGATTTGATATTGGCATATTTCCCGATCGATTTGACAGTAAGTGAAGAAGAATTTCGTTGAAAAGGCAAAACTCTTGAAATTAGAATGGGCAGCGAAAGACAAAAACAGAATAGAAGAAACATGATGATAAAGTTTGAAGTCAGAAAGGAGATGAAGATAAAAGATGAAATGAAAGAGTTGAATAATTTTTATTTTCTATATAGCAATATTGTATTTTCATCATAGTGCTGAGCCTTCTTATTATTAGGTTGACTGACTAAAAACAAACAATCCCATTTTATTACACGATAAGATGCTATTCAAAATATCATACAACGATGTTTACTGTATAAACCTAACACTAGTTGTTTAACACCTTAAGGAACCATGTTGAATTGATTGAAAATGAAATATTAGAATCAAACTTTGTTCTTTAAGATTTTAAAATCTTGCTTAAAAGTACTCTAAGGTTCATTATAGTAAACAGCTTTGTATAAAAAATTAAACATTGTTTTTATTGTGTTAAATGTTATTGTCAAAACGAACTATGTAACCACGTTTCTCAACAATATATTTTGTCGATCTGGATTTTTTTATTTGAGCATTTGATGAAATTTTAATTGACATGAATGTATTCTCTTATTGGCTTTGAAAAAAAAATATATGTACAGCCTTTATATGCAAGCAAAATAAATATAGTTATTCTGTTTGAGAACTGTATAAAATTCTTCTGGTATCTGTCTTGCTGCCTTTCTCCCCTCCTCTCTTTCATTATCTCATTCTATCTGTCCTTCTCTCTCTCTCTTTCTCCATCCCTTCCTAGCTTTTGTTTGTGTTTGTACCTCTATGAATATCTCTCGACCCCCCTCTCTCTCCCTCTCTCTCCATTCCATGATCATCTAGCCCCTTCTCTACATCCCCTTCCACCATACCCCTTCCCCATCCCAAACCATCATATTCCACATCATCTCCAAAGCAAATAGAACACGTCAGCTATCTCCGCCAACCACAGCCTGCACCGGAACCGCAAACTCTACATCCACCCTCACCCAACCACATAACGCACACACACACACACACACACACACGCACACACGCACGGCTTCACCCCATCGGTTACTTCCAGGCCGTTCGCCCCGGCCATGCTCCGGCCTCCTCGCAGCGGGGTCCCCCACATTAGAGACACTTAAGGTGATGCTATTGATTCTCTTCCATTTTGGCTCAGCAAGTGGTTAGGGCGTTGATTTAGTTAGCTTGCTGGTCTACCGGGCGGTTCCTGCTGGATAAGAAAACACCCCGACAAACCAGCTCGTGTCTGCTACTTCACAAAATATGATATAAAAACAAAGAAAACGTTCATATTCTTCCCTTTCAACTTCTTCCTATCTTTAATTGCAGAGAACTAACTACACATTCTTCAATTTTTCGTATAGGCTCTCGTCGCTTCCGTCGTCTTCATTTTCCTTCTTTTAATTCGTTTTGTTTTTCTGCTCTGTTACTGATGGCAAACATGATTGCCTCAGTTGCCCTCACAGTAGGAGATTTGTTTCATCTTATCTTTTGAGTTTATTCTGCTGGTTCGTTTGAGCCCAGGGTGCATAATCTCTCAGACGATACTTGGTGTCTAAGAACTCCCTCTCTGAAAGGTCTTTGTTTTCTCACCATACACACACTGTATCACAACTGATTTCATACATTTATATCTGGGAAACATGCATTTCACTTTCACTATTGCCAAACTAAATGAAAATTGAAATTCATGATAACAGACAACATAAGTAAGTTTTTTTAATATATAAAACAACCCCTTAAGATATAAAAAGAGTGACTGTGAATCGATGGGGTGAGGGGATATCTGATACTGCTTTCATATAATCTCAAATTTATAGCCATTTCGGATAGTAAAATAGTGATTATTCATTTTTTTTTCAGCGCACATTTGTAATAACCAAGCATAAACTTGACAAACTTCGTTATCCAACGATCTATTTATTTTCCTCGGTTTATAATCTGATTGCATTAGCATTTATCATGTTAAAACAATGTCTGTCATTTCCATAAAAAGCTACCAGTTTTACTATTTGATGGCTTTGTTATTTTGATTGTTATGTTTTTTTTTGTAAACCGAAGTTCAGTTCTTCTCCAACTATTCATTTATGATGTCGGTTTATCATTTGATTTGCTTTCTAACAAGGTTGAAGCACTGGGGCGTAGTGGATGTCATCTGCTGACATTACGCATGAGCAGTGTCCATTAATCGCGCTCCGGCGCCACACATAGTCTTCATTCAAGAAGTTACTAGAATGGCATATTTCCCTGATTTCGGTTCATTTCAGCTCTTAACCACTAAATAAAAGTCAAACTCATCAGATTACTTTTAGTATTTGAGTTGATTTTTTTTTTCTAATCAAGGTCAACGTTTGGTGTATATTAATAACTTCATCATGAATTGTTTTCGAACTTTGCTGGAACTGCTAGTTTACCCTTAAAGCTCGTAAGCTTGAACACCTCCTCTAGGAAAAAAAAGAAGATGAAGAATTAGACGAAGACAAAGAAGAAGAAGAAGAAGAATATTTCACATTTATCAGCAATGTATTATACATCAAGGTATAGTTATGGATTCCATCGAATTCTACGTATTTTCTATTTTCTTTTTTTTAGATTTGAAAAATGACTGCATCGTCAAATAATTGTCTTTATTTTTTAAAAGATATTTCTTATAATGAGACTAGAAGATTAATATTAAAACCGCATTTAATCCTTAGATAATTAATATCAGAATATGAATTAACAAGCGGAAAGAGAAAATTGTATCTATTTGTTGCCCTATATACCCTATATCATTCTAGGATGAAATCAGTCATCCGATTTATATTACATTCGTTTTTTTATCATGCCAGTACTTCTGGAAAAGTTGATCCTTTTCAGAAACATGGATTCCAAAATGAAGTAAATGCTTCCGAAGTATTTACTTCATTTTATATTCAGAATTCCGAATAATTGATATTTACAAACGTATATAATTCAATCATACTTTCTACATTACTAAAAGACATTAATTCAAGAAATATATAAAACCAATCACCCTAAGCATGCTAGGTATAACTTGTAAAACTAAAGCGGTAAGGGCAACGAGATCGGAGGAAGAAGTATCGACCAAACGATAATTTAAGGAATTGGATTATTCCGTTTCAAAATGTTGTATATATATATATATATATATATTTGAATAATGATGTTTAAATTCATAGCCTGACTATAGAAGGCAAGGATAAAAGTGCTCAATTAAAGTTGTAAAAAAATGGACACTAGTTAATAAGTTGGTGCTTTTGAAATTGCCCAAACGATGATGTAAGCATAACAATGTGTAAAGAAATCAGGAAATATAGAAATATGTGAATAATCATAACTTTGTCCTACCGATTTCTCTTGATGTCGGCCTAAATTTGATTTAGAACTTTTTTTCACTCCAGAGTTTGGTAATCACGAAAAAAATGATTACGTAGGCCTACCTATATACGTTGGGAAGAGACTGTGAATTTATGATAAGTTGTCATTTAGTTCATTGGATTTAATAACTGCGCCGTTATAATTTTTACATTCTAAATCAACAAAATTTGGTACAAGGTAAATAAATTATATATAAAAATAATAATGAGAAAAAGGACGGTTGAAATTTAACTGCTTATTACTGAATTTCTTTCCCATCAGTTCATTCTCTCAGTCGAAACAAATATCTGGCCAGCGCTAAACATCCGAAATGGCAACCAAGCATAAAGATACAAATATATTTGGATACGTTGTGTATGAATAATTGTGCCGTAATGAAACTGCTTCGTACGACTAATATCCTAATCCAATTTTGTTCTACCATAGCCTCCGATATATTCCCTCTCCCCTTCCATCTCACCCTTCTTAAACGATTTATTCATCGCCTGGTAAATAACCTTACACAAGAACAAATGATCCATTAAGCAAAGTTTCTTCCACCGTAATTAACGCGTAAGCCACTGAATATTTTCGGCTTCATGACGATTATTTCTCTTTTCCACAGTTTACGCTGAAAAGCACCCACGCATTCATAAAAGACGAAAGGTTCAGTATCCTTTATCGGTCTCTTATACCAATGTTTGACTGGCTAGATTTTTTTCTTCGAGGAATGAGTCGGGACTGAAACGTTTTGATTTCCATATTTTAGCTATGTTTTGCCCATTTTGACCATTTTCACTTCGGTTGAGTGTGCGCTGGCGCGCTGTTCCCTCGATCGATTGCAGATCACTTGAAAACTTTCTTCCGATTATCGGGCAATTTTATTGCTCTATGGAGAAGCCTTAAGATTCTTATAACAAATCACCCAGCCGGCTTGATGTATCTTGAATAACTTATTTACTCCTATCTTGCACTATTGAGGACAAACACGATTACCTCTTCCTCTGGATTTTGCTCTTGCAATTCTTTGAAGTATACATAATAATTTTTTGAGAATTTCTTTTAAAAGCATCTGTAGCAATTTTATAGCGTATTCAATACTCTTCCATTCCCGGACAACCAGAACCATAACAAGAGTGGTATTACTTTACTTATCAAACGACATTTTAAATTCCATTCTTAATTTTTAGTTGAAATCATTTAAGGCATTTAGGGTCTCCCCCTAAAATTATTTTAAATTAATTATAATTGTTAATAATTTGTAATTCTCTTTTGTTTGTATATTTCTTGTGTTCTACATTGTAAAGCGCTTTGATATGGATTTCATGAAAAGCGCTTTATGAGACTTAGTTATTATTATTTAAAAAATGTTTTGAAAGTCTTCAAATTTATTGTGGCGTCGAAATTGGTGCCATTATGAATGACTTTTATTTTTTATACAGAATTCCACAGATAGTTTCCAAAGATATTCCAATCAAAATAAATAAGGTGTTGCATGAAAGAAAATTAGATTTCCTTCAAGATCTTACCACTTTTCTTAGCTTTTGAGATTATTATAATGTCAATCCTTTTGCAAAAATTCTCCGATAATTTTTCATTTTTTTCTCAATAATGTTAAAACCTAGGAATCAAAGCATATGTTTTCAAATTTAATAGGTTAAAACAATGTCGATCCTGCATATTCAAGGAGGAATCATTTTTTTTACATTAAAATGAGGGAATAATTAGATATTTCATACTACATAAAACAAAACACAAAACAAAACAAATACACTCAATAAATATAATATGACGGAGACAAAACAAAAGAAAGATGCAGAAAGCCTCACTCTTTTTTTTGGCTCCGTCTAATTATGCCCATTTATAAGTCCCTCAACACTTCAATTTTACATTCATCATTCATCGCATTGTAAGACTATAAAAAGATAATTGGAAAAGTACGTTATTGACAACTAGAAGATACAGCGAGCGTCATTGTAATTATTTTGTCAATTTTAAATTCTCAATATCCTCTTCAGACGTTTATTAGGCAGAAGCGGATAATCGTCTGATTTTGTAATATTATTGCAAAAAGTGATCTATGATTTCATACGAACAACAATAATAAAATAAGGAGGATGTTAACTTTATTACCAGCCCCGTCTTGAAAACCCGTAATGTATTTTCTTAATAATTAAGTGGAAGATGGATAGTAAGAAAAATATTTTTTTGAAGAAGTATTATTGCATTTTGGCGCAAAAAATAAACAACAAAGTCAGATAACAAAATTCAGACAAATAAAGTCAGACAACAAAAGTAGATTTGTTATTCCCATTCATTGTCTGGAGCGTTAACTGGGCGTTCTGGCGTGCGCCTGTAATATGAATTGATGCAGAGATTAAAAGTTCGAGCTCTGGTCACGTCTTTCGGATGGTGACGTTAAAAGTCGGTCAAAGACATAAATAATCATATCTG